>NC_034592.1:64546573-64561636 GCF_900095145.1 Mus pahari | reverse complement strand
AGGAGGAGGAGGAGGAGGAAGAGGAAGAGGAGGAGGGGAGGAGGAGGAGGAGGAAGAGGAGGAGGAGGAGGAGGAGGAGGGAGGAGATTGATTCAAATTTACTGGAGACATGGCTTTTGACAGGTGTAGGATTTAAAGGGAACTCTAGGTGAAAATCACAACTTCATTGCTCCTGTGACTGTTGTTCTATCTCAGTCTTACAGGTTATAGGATATTAAATATTTAAGCAGAGACTCATTATAATCATATTTGCCTTTTGCATGATCTCTTCAGAGAAATGAACAGGCAGGGGTCAGAAGAGCATTTATGAAGGGCAAGAAAGATGGAGGCTAAGAGAGGTACTTTCTCAACAATGCTTTTGGACTCCTTTACACTATTAAACATCACTCACTTAGGACTTTTAAGAGCTTTTGCTAATTGAATTATTATATCTTGTTGATTTTTAAAAAGCCATATTAGAAAGGAAAATGGTAAAAAATTAATACACAGTGAAACAAGTACATATTCATATTCATTAAAATCATCAAAGTGATTATTTTATCTTAGGTCATTGAGCTTCAGGAGAATTCTACTGAATATTTTAGAGAGGATGAGAGTGAACCAGGCACATATTATATAAACATTTGAACTTCATTAATCCTGCAAAAGGGTCTTCGGGGATCCTTTGGGGTCTCTGATCATGTTGCAAGACATCTGGCTTGCGCACAAGTCATTTGAGTGGAGACTGTAAGAAAGAATTGGAAGGAGAATGCTAGGGCCAGGAAGCAGGAGTGGGTAGGTTGGTGGTCAGGGGGAGGGAGAGGGATAGGGGGTTTTGGGAGGGGGAAAGCAGGAAGGCAGATAACATTTGAAATGTAAATAAAGAAAATATCTAATAAAAAATGAAAGAAAGAATTGGCTCAGAGGCCAAAAGGTCTTAAAAGAGTGCATGATGTAACAACTTACGAGCTCTAACTGTTCTGTCAGCAGCTTCTGCTCTAAGGTTACCTGTGAAAGAATCCTAGGTTTTCACACTCATTCATATAATCCTTTCCCAAACTCTAGGAGGCAGCATGTGAAGTTTCCCATTGTCAATACACATGATGAACATAATGTAATTGTGTTCAATTAAACCATATAAAATATCCTGACTGCCCAGAACTCATAGTCTTCAAAGGCAAATGAGGTTTTATACAATAGATTTTGACCAAATCCTCAGTGAGCTGTTGCTTAAGGGAGCATCCTGGGTAACAAGCCTATGTTCTCCACTTCTACAGATAACTGGTGGCTTTGTTTCTCCAGGTTACAACTCCCGATCTCGAAATTCAGCAGTACTCGCTTCCCACTCTTCTCCCACTGTTTCTCCTGAATGTCTTTAACCTGCATTCCATTCTTATTACATCTCTAAACTTAGTTCCTCAACACCTGCTCCAACTTTCCCTTCCACACCAATCTGGCACACAAACTGATTTTCTAATATTGCATTTGGCAGTCTGGCTCAACTGCTTTCTGATCATTGGAAACATCATAGTTTGCAAAGTGAGACTGTAGCTGTATCTGCTGCTATGGTCAGCCCATAGAAAAGTTTGTTTTCCTTTGTAAAGTCATTGCATATGAAATAGACTTTTATCTTTATTTTTTAAAGACTCATGGTTTTAAGTCAGATTGCATACATGCCGCCAGTCTGACTCTCTCTCACTGTGTTCCAGCTAGCTAAGATTCACTAACTTCAAAAGGAAAAAAAATATTTTGAGAAAAATCCAACTTCTAAGAATAATATAAATTAGTCTAATGAGAAAAAAAATGAGAACCATGACACACTCCTCTCTGTGTCTTTCTGCTCATATGACTGTCACTGACAGACACTGAATGTATGCATTTTCCTACCTCCCCCTTTCAAAGAATAGCACTTAGAAGAACATGCTGAATAGTAAAGGATTTTGTTGGTATGGATCAAAACCTCGGAGGCCAGCAGCCCTTCTGAACTTACAGGGAAAAACGCTTTCCCATGAAAGAAACTTATTGTCATGTTCAGATATAAAAGAATTTCGGATAGCACCATTGTTTCTCTTTAAAGTTCGAACAATGGTGTCAAAGGTATCATTTTTCCATTTTCTGGCATGCAGCAGGAGAGTGTCTATAGCTTTGCACAGCTTTGGGCATTAATTTTTCAGGACCTGACAGTGCAGTTAGGAGGCTGCATGAAGGAAAACATCACATGTCTGAGGGACTGGGAGTGTGGTCCCTTAAGAAAAACAGCTTCTTCTGACTGCCGAAGTTGTCAATATAAGATGGCGAGCAGGTTTCATTTGTTCTGTGCCCCATGTGTCAGGTATGGTACCTGTAGTAAAAGAGCTATGAAGAATGGTATGAAGAAGAGAATGTGCTGAATATTCCATGCCATGGCATTAGTTGGCAAAAACCTCTGGGAAACAGGGCCTCTGTACAGCAATAGGGAAAACAGACATTTCCTGCAGATAGCCGCGGGAGGGATGTTATCTAGAATATTGAATTCTTTTCACAAAAGAAACTGTGTATGGATCTTTCAAAAAGTAACCAAAATATCATCACACTTTAAAATCCTACTGATAATTCAATGACCACCTATCAATACTTGGCATTCTCATTCTCTGATTATTATCTTATAAATGCTATCCTTTATTCTTTACATTCTGTCATTTGAATTGGAGGTAAGCCCCTGAAATGCAATGGTTTGGCATGCCTCTTGAACTTCTTTAAACCTCTGGAAAAGACCTCTTCCGTGTCTTTTCCAGGTAAGAAACCAGACCAGTTCTTGTATAGAATTTCCTGTGGTCTGGGTTTGTTGATTACTCTCCTCAATGTCCTCTATATATTTCCTGTGCAGTGATTGTGGAATCTGAGAGAATTATGAGCCTTCTCCAACTGAAGTGCTCAGGAGCTATAGAAGCCTTGGTGAACCCTTCCTTCAATCTTAGTGACTGATAGTTATTTTCCGTATTTATTAACCTTTTCGGCATCAAAACGTTTAAAATATCCCCCCCCCCCCGTTTAATAGCTGTAACTCTTATATCAAGAGTTTCCCTGCCTAATCAAGTGCCCTGAGATGTTTTCAGCTGAATGCCTAGTTCGACTCATCTTCTGGGCCAGTAAGAAACTATTGGAAGGATTCTGTCTTCAGAGACGTACCACTGGTGATTTATGTATGCTTCTTTAGATAGCTTCATACCCGTGACCATATAAGTAGTTTTGATTAAATACAGCAGCTCACAAAACAAAAATTAAAAATAAAACAACATGAAAATAGGATGGCGATTCCATGGGAAGAAGGGGTGGTATGGGAGTGGTGGGAGGACATGAAGATGTAGGGATTGGTGTGACTAGAGTGTATTATATGCATGTATACAATTGTCAACCAATAAATGAATGAAAAAGTTAAACCCCTATCTGTGCTCTTTACTTTTTATTTATTCAGTACTTTGTGTTGGGGTCCAGGAGGTGTCCCATAAACCACACAAACACTGATCTTAGTTTATTGAGCATACACCACAGGACTGATTGATCAGGGCCACAACTCAGGCTCAAGAGCTGGCATTGAGTTATCATCCTATAAGGTTTTTGAAGCCTGAGATTTACAAACCTCGTGCGAAGTTATTCCACCAATCAGAATTTAGGAATAGGGAATTTCCTTAGGAACATGTCTTTGTTGTACACTCCTCCTGTTCCCATTGGTTGGAGTATTCAACTGTGGCAAGGGACTTGCCTTATCTAGCTAACACTTATGATTTAACATGCCAGCCAACATGGGACTTTTCTAACGTTCATGTCTTAACTTCCTAAACAAGATATCAATTACCTATGTACATTTCTCTGCCAAGTAGGATGTCAGTTCCCAGGAAGGTCTTGGGAACTTAAACTTTACTCAATCCCTACCCAAAATGGAAGTCTTATTCTTAATAGATGCAGGTGTCTCTTTTATGTTGGGGTCCATCCCAAGGGCATCTTATAAAATCAAACACCATAAGGGCTTACACACAGATGCTGAAAGTGCTGCCATGTGGCTGGTTTGGGTCCAAGCTTAATGTTGGTCACTGTACAAAGCAGTTCTACTGACTCCTATTATGATTGTTTTCCAAAGGCACAGACCATAACAGAATGTGTAATCAACTTGGGCATGAGAAATTTTCCTTATAATATTAGTAAGAGCACAAAATGGCAGGCCAGCCAGGTAACAGTTACCTAGTCCTTATACATCTAGGCCTTGATATTTGACAGTTTGAGTATGCAATGTTCCTCACAGGCTCATGTGTTTGAACATGTGCTTGCACTGTTTAGAGAGGTTGGAAGATGTTTGGGATGGAGAGTCTAGCTAGAATAAGCAGTCCTACTTCTAAGTGGCCACTGAAGATTAGAGTCTGGCTCTGCTTGGTTCCTTCCCTGCTTCCTGGCCACTCACCATAATGTGAGCAGCCACTACACAGTTGTCCTGTCAGGATGGGTTGAACTTGCTGAAGACATAAGATAAAATCACTCTTTCTTCCCTTCTGTTACTTTTGTCTGTTATTTTCTATCAACAATGAAAAAAAGTCACTAATGAACCTGTTTTTCAGGTTTTTTTTTTTCTCTCTCTGTAGCAGTATTTAACCATTTGATAGGTGTCTAAAAGACACTTCCAAGATGAATGAGAGCACCAATATTTGTACCTCGAAAACAAAAAGAAATCAGAACTATCTAGGACAAGTTTTGTGTGTATATAATTCTATCTTGAAGGTGTGATTTGAAACTCTTACACTGCCCTTCTAGAAATAAAGGTTAATGCATACAAATTACAGATAATTACATGAAATTGCCAACCTCTGACTACTTTTAAATCTAATAATGATAATTTTACATACCCAGGCTAAAAACCAGTATCCTCCCCTATGTACATAGTGGCAAACAAAACCTACTTTTATTTATTTAGAATTTTACTAAAACCTATGCTATAGATATTGACTACTAGATAAAAACAACCTTCATTTCATTTATTGCTGTAGCATCTACATTGCGTAGTTCATGCTGTATTCAGCTCCTCTCTATTAATTAAATGGGACTCTTGTTTCTATATTTGGCTTTGAAAATGTTCCTGCAATTAATATTCTCATACTTAATGTCTTCTGATGCTTATGCTAGTGTCGCTTTCTGGATAGATTCTTAGAAAAGAATTGTTGAATCAAATGACCATTTTGACAGAGGTTGGAATTTTCTGTGAGTTGGAACTTCTGCCTTCTCACTACGGTGTGTAAGAACTCATCATATTATGCCTTATTGCAACGTATTTGCTTGAGATAGACCATACTCTAGCTTTCCCATGACTTTTTACATCCTGTGTACTTTAAGTTACCTTCAATGTTTCCATTTAGATTTAATAGGCTTCTTCAGCAGGGCTGCCAAGATTTCTTTAGGATTGTGAGTTAGCTGAAGATATGTAGGTGAGATATTTGTTGATAGGCAAGGTGATTTGGCACAAAGTCATGTTGGAACTTGGCCCAGCACTCTATAATGGTTTCTCTAAGTCTTGCTTTCCCATGTCAGCTCAGCCTTGCATGTTCTGAGGAAATGTTCCAGCTTCTATGAAACTTCCTGAATTCTTGTCCCTGATGCTACTGTATTTTTGAGAACTTTTATCATAAGGGTGACCTTCCCCAATCACTGTAAGTCTTCCCACATTGTGTGGTACTCTTGAAGTTAGAGGTTACATTTTTTTCATATTTTTGTTGCTAATGCTCTGCCACATCTATAGCACAAATAAAGACATGTTTAAAAGACATGTAGAAAAGACAAGGTATTAACATTGACAGCTATCAATTTTGATGTAAATAACAATGGGGACACATGCAATTTTTTTCAAGTGTTCCTATATGTATGCTTTTTTAGTTCGAAGAAACAAATTGCATTTAAAATAATATTTCTATTTATGGCCAAAGAATCTTTTCATTTTCTAGTCTTTATTTCTAGTCTTCCCATAAATTGACACAGTATAATTTTTATATTAACTTATACAACAAGTCTCAAAACATTATTTTTCAAGACTTTCTTCAAGGGTAATGTACAATAACTATTCATGTTTGTAAAACAAACTCACTAGTGCTTCATATTTAAGCTGGACAGTATGTATTTGCACACTCATTCCCCATAGATGATAAAAGCAAAAGGCATTCTGAGAAAGTTGACATTGCTACATCAGACCATTTGGACAGAAAACAGGAGTGGCTAAGAATGGGATGCTTCCGGGATCTTTCACTTGCTGATTTCCTGCAGTAAGTCTGGATCATATCACTAGCTTTGACCAATGAAATGGGAGGAAAAGTGTGATTAAGGGAAATGATTGCAAAAATTTCAGTCTCTGTTATTTTCATTGCAACTGAGGCTACACTATGACCCACTGTGCATCTGTTGGGTGGTAAGATGTCAGTCAGTCCATTGACTGTTTCCCTGAATGACTCTCATCTATTGAGGAGGCTGAGATATGGAGTAAGAAAAGTGCATTATTATTATATAAACTCATTGAGGGTTGATGATCTTCGGTTATGAAGAAGCCAAGACACATACTCAGATAAATGAAATACCATCAGTTCTATGATTTCCTAACTTAAAGGTAAGTGTGATAGTGTAAACAAATGAAAACCACATTGCAAATGTTTACTTGGTGGAGACAATGGGGACTGATGTGAATGAAGAGCAATAGACAAGATTGCAGTAAATGACGATTCTGATTCAAGTGGAATAGCTGTCTGTTTACTTGTCGTTTCCTGTGGGAATGGCTGTGCCAGGCCTGGGGGCTGTAAGGTCAACAGAGTAGGCAATATCTCTGCCTCATGGAGTTTTTATCTCTGAAAGAAAGACAGCCAATTAAAACTGGTCATAGGTAATTAGACAATTGGAGTTTTAGAGGATTTTGAAGGCAGCAGAGAGGGTTGTTTTGAAAGAAATTAGTAGTGATAGTGCAGGGGCTAGAGTGGGAAGAGAACCTTTCTAGACATATAATATTTAGACAGAGACCTGGACAGGGAAAAGGATCCAGGATTCAGGGCCTGCTGTGCAGGGGAGGAGTGCATCCCTGGCCTGGAGTATCAGTGGCAGAGGAAGAGAATGACAAGAAGTTTCCCCAGATGGCTCACTCACATCCAGAGCCAGAAGCTTAGGTTTGACTTTAGACCTGGCATCAAGGCTTTCCCTTGTGTTCTGAAAGAACATCACACCATTTCTGATAAACTAATTGTTTTGTTACAGTGATCATTTCTCTTACAAGGTTTTGGCAAATTCATCCCCATTGACCACACATTTCAATTTCTGCTCATTAAATTGAAATGAAAATTGTTTTTAAACATATGTTCACATTAAACATCTTCCTTGATCACTGTCCCCTTTATTTACTGGGACAGAGTCTGTCATTGAACCTGAAGCTATTCAGTCTGCATCCACCCCCCATCCTTGTCACCACCACCACCACAGTACTGGCATTGTATGTGGGCCTCAAGATCCACTGAGGATTTATGTGGGTACTGAAGATCCAAGCTCAGATTCTCATGCTTGAATGGCAAGGGCTTTATCTATCGAGCCATTTCCCCAAGTCCACACTTTTCAATTTTAAAAGAACACTTTGCTGTGTGAAGAAAGGGAAAAGAATCCTAAACAGACCCTGACATAGCAGTTAGTTAGCTGTGGTGATGACCAAGGTGGTGGTAACAGACATGGAGCCAAGTGGGAGGATTTAGAGTGTACTTAATAATAGAACCATCAGAACTTTCTGATGGATTGGATACTGGAAATGAGAAGGATGGAAAATTCCAGGCTAATTCCCAGCTTGGCCACATATTGCTGGATGGATAGGAATGGTAATTACTGACCGAGATGGAGAAGCTGTAGAGGCACAGGCTGTTAAGGGAAATGAAAAGCTTCACTCTGGATGTTTGAAATTTGGGGTGCTTTTGAGACATCAGATGCCAAGGGAATAGCTGACTGCAGGAGCTTAATTCTGAGAAAAGATTTAAGGTAAAGATACAAACATGGAAAGTGTCCCCAAGAAGGCATGTTATAGCCATAAAAATAGATGAAGATGTCTAGGGAGACAGTGAAGGTAAAAAACATAAAAGATGGACAAAGAATTATGCTTGTTCTCGAGCAGCTCTGATTACATAAGACATTTCAGAAGATGCCCGACTCTGCACATTAAATCATCATTTATTGCATACTAATACTGGAGAAGGGGCAGGCAAAATGTGAGAATGAATGAGTTTAAATGTCAATGAGTGAAGTAGAGAGGTCTAAAACAGAACAAAGCTTTTTTTTTTAATTTTAGTAAGAGTGACAAATATATTCTTTATGTTTCAAAGTGAGTTAGTGTGAGGAATGTTGGCATCGTTGCTTTTTGAATGTTTAAGACTGATGCTATAATACTACAGAATTCATTTCATTTTCACACATAAAAATGACTGAGTTTGGAGGGGAAAAATTCCCTCAGTGTCTTGATAATGCCTTAAATGTTAAAGTATGCTTGAGATAGAAACCCAATAATGGAGGATTTATAGTACTATGTACATACATTCAATCATCATGATAGTTTCTGCCTAACTAAATAGTTAGATTAAAGGTAACTATAGAACAATAGATATGGTTCTCAATTGCAGAATCATGGTTGAAGTTATATAGATATAGACTTTCAAATCTCCAGGGAGAAATCTTAAAAAAACAAAACTTATTGTAGTAAAGAAATATGCATTCTACATTATCATGGCAACAAATCGATAATGGTATTACAACAAAATCTGAGGTAATCACATTTTCCTTCCTAGTATTACAGCATCAATCTACATCTGTGGGGGCTGGGATGGATCACAGGACATATAATAGAATGGAGAATAGTTTTCTTTCTTTAGCCAAAACAATGGGGCTAATAATTCCCCAAGTTTTTACTACTTAAAACTTACTTGTTGATTCATTATGCTTTTTAGAAGCTTAGGCAGCCATAACTCAGAGGTTCCTAACCCTTGTTGTTACCATCAGTATTGTTCATTTTACAACTTTTATTTTCCCTTTCTCTCATCTCTTTCTCTTGCAAAAATGCATAGAGCCTCCAGGAATGGTGGTAATACTGAATTAACCAAATAAATGAAGCTGGACAATCTAATTGTTATGCAAGTGGGCCAAAAACTGGCTGAAGTTTCCTCAATTCTCTCTGGAGTAAAAGAACAGTAGAAGACACATACCTCCAGTGACTTTCTCTAAGGCCAGTTATTCCACAACAAAGAGAGGAACTATAACTTTATAAACAAATAAAAAGGCATATAGCCTTAATAGACTAAAATCCAGATATAGCTTTTAAGTTTCAGTACTTTCCAACTGCCTTAACAAAACTCATATATCAAGGTGTGATGCTAAATGTATGATGGTCCTTTGTACAACTTCTAGCACAGATTGTCTATTTTCTCTTTAAAAGGAGTTGCACGCTGCACAAATGATGGTTATAAACATATAAAGACCTCTAGGAGCACAACAGTGCTAAGAACAAGAATCTATAAAAGATACTGAGATGGCTTGAATAATAGTACCCATAGGTTCATATGTTTGGACACTTGGTCAGCAGGGACTAGAACTGTTGGAAAGAATTACAGGGATTATCAGGTGTAGCCTTGGAGAAGTTGTGGCTTTGTTTAAGGAAGTGTGTCGCTGGTGCTGGGCTTCAAGGTTTTAAAAGCCACCCCCCCCCCTGTGTGCTTTCTCTTCTCTCCCCTCTCCCCTCTCCCCTCTCCCCTCTCCCCTCTCCCCCCATCCCCTGCATGTGGATCAGGATGCAGCTCTTAGCCACTTCTCCAGCAACACATCTGCCTGCCACGATGTTCCTATCACTATGTCTCATACCATGATGATAACGGACCTCGAACACTATAAGCACGTCCCCACCATGCCCCCCATCTGCCTGCTACCATGCTTCTGCCACCATGTCCCTACTATGAGGATAATGAGCCTCAGAAAGTGTAAGCCAGCCCCCAATTAAATGCTTTCCTTTATGAGTTGTCTTGGTCATGGTGTCTCTTCACAGCCGCAGAACAATGACTGACTGAAGTATGATGATCTGATTAAATATATTGAGATCATTCATGGGATAATTATATCATGTTAGCATAATTGTGACCTAGTTATGTTTTATTTATAAATTAAGCATGACATCAGGAGATATGAGTGTATGTCAAGTTGACAAGGGGTGAACTTGTAATGGCTATTCTTGGTTGTCAACTTGACTACATTTGGAATTAACTAGAACCTAAAAATCAGGATATAACTGTGAGAGATTTTTTTTCTTAATCTAAACATTTGAAGTGGGAAAACCCAATTTTAATCCAGAACCTTTGAAGAGAAAAAGTACATCCTTAGTCCAAATCTTTTGAATTGGGAAGATACGCCTTTCGCCTGTGCCCTACCTTCTGCTGATTGCCTGTATAAAGGACTTGGAAGAAGGAGTCTTATTCTCTCTGCCTGCTTGCTTTTGCTGTCAAGTTTATTTCTTCTCTGGCATTAGTGCCTACTTCTTCAGGATTCTGATGTATATTGAACCTCGCTGACTTCCAGCCTTGTTGACTGAACAACTACTAGTTGTACTTGTATCTTCCCTTAGTAGACATTTCACGTGTGTGTGTGTGTGTGTACACACACACACATATATATATATATGTATATATATATATGTATGTATATGTATGTATTTAAAATGTATACTAAATAATATGCATATGTATACATACAATAAAATAAACTATATAAAACATAATATACATATATGTGCATATGCAATAACACAATAAAATATAGTAAATATTACATATTTATAATGAATATAAAAGAATAAATATATTATATTGGATATATTATAATGAATAAGACATTAGTTCTATAACTTCTGTGTCCTTAGAGAACCCTGATTAAGACAGATAAAGTGCCCTCTCCATATAGGTATGCTTGTTTTTATTATATATATTTTGCAGCCTCATGTCCAAAACCACATTACTAAACTGAGGTTGCAGAACCTTATGGGTCAACCTTCAGAGGTTCTGTAATGGTCAGGAAGCAGAAACATGTAGTCTACCAATGAGTTCTCAAGTTTGGGAATTTGATCAAAGCCAAGCATGCTTTTGTCACTTCAGGAACAAGTAGAGGGTTCCTGGGTTCTATGAAATACCTGGAGAGAATTTAAATAGCCAAAAGATTTTTCATAATCAGCGGAACAACTATATCTTCTTTCTGGAAGCAATCAAATGAGACCCATGTGAGCAGTTAGTATAACATTCACTTTAAGCCTTCAGTAAATAACTTCTGTAATCTTTTCTGAAGCCACTTCTGCGGTGTTCATTTGCAGTCTTTTGCTGTCAGGCAGTTGGTGTCTCTGTGATAGTTATTAAGCATCATATAGGAGACAAACCCCACTACTGTGCAGCAGGCAGTATAAGCTTAAGTTGTGCTGGAAGCCTGCGGCTAAACCTCAGAGTGACAGATCACAGCTACTATTCCAAGGATAGAATGAGTGTGTTAGGCCCAGAGTTAAAATGTCCCTCTCACACATGTGGTCACTTTATCTTTAATATGACAGTTCTTAACTTCTTCAAGAATGGGGAATCACAGCACCTGGGCATTTTGATGCTAAAGTTTATGATATTGATATAAGCATTGAGCATACTGTGAACCTAAAGGTAGTACTTGCATGAAGAAGTAATTCATATTACCTACACAACAAACTTATTCACTTATTCCCTAGCCATTGATCATCCACTACATGCCTCATTCTCATCCATTCTTGTTCTCATCGAATCTTCTGATGGCTAAATTTTGACATGAGAGTTACAACTCCATTGGTCCTCAGATCTCAGCCATTAGATGCAAAGTAGAATAAATCACACTCTGTGGTCTCCATGAAAGTTTTGGGATTTCTCGCCATGTTAGTATGAAGTAAATATGAAATTTGCAGTATGAAGCACACATCTGATGTGCTGGGAATAAAATTATATCATATGACTATATTCTACTTTCATTTCAGTTGCTATGATAAGAGACTTTGACAAAAAGAAACCTAGATCTGAAAGGCTTTGTGGTAGCTCACAATTCTCGGCTACAGCTATCACTACAGGGATATCACAATGGCAGAAACTTGAGATAGCTGGTCATATCATAACAATCGAGAGCTGCAAGAAAGTAAATGATGCATGCCCACTTGCTTCCTTGCTCTGTTCAGTTTAATTTCTCCACTTTTGAATAGTTTAGGAACTCCTTCATAGGGAATAGTTCTACCCACAGTGGGCTGGGTATTCCAACAGCATTATCAGTTTAACTAATTTAATTAAGGCACCCACCCCACAGACATGCCCACAGGGTTAACCCAATGTAGACAACCTTTCACTGAGATTCTCTTTCTAGGTTTTCCTAGACTGTGTCAAATAAATAAAGCTAATGATCACCATAAATAAGGTAAAAAAAATCAGAGTATCCAGTTTATATAAAATAAGAAGTAGTTATAACTTAACTGTAAATAAAAGGTGAGCTATTTTTCATTATACCTATCCTGAAATAATTAAGTACTTGATCTGTACACTTAAAATTTCCCAACAAAAATACTCTAATTCAAGTTCCAATTCCTGTATCAGTGTAGTAGTTTGAATGAACATGTCCCCATAGGCTAAGATATTTCAGTATTTCGTGTCCAGTTGGTGATGCTTTTAAGATAAATATAGAAGGTGTGGCCTTGCTGGAGGAAGGGTGTAACAGGGGCAGGTTTTGAGATTTCAAAACTAGATGCTATTCCCAGTTTGCTCTTTTGCTTAGAATTTGAAAGCCCTCAGGTTTCTGCTACCACCATGCTACATCTCCTTGCCATGACAGACTCTGATCACTCCAGAGTTGTAAAGCCCCAAAAGATCGTTCTTTTATACTTTTCCTTGGTTATGATATGCTATCACAATAAAAAAGTAATGCAATTGATTACCTATATGATATTGTCAAAGATCTTCTAAGTCTTACTTACTAGTAAGATCATAAGGTAAGTCCTGTCTCATCTGGGCACCATGTTAGAAAATGATGGAAAAGGTCAATCAGTAAAGTGCTTGAAATACTAGTCTGATGTTCTGGCCTTATCTCCAACCAGGAGTGATGGTGAGCACTTCTAATCCCAGTGCTCTGGAGGTAGAGACAGGCAAAACCCATAATCTTGCACTGTTTCCAGTGAGGGAGCCTCTCTTAAAACACAAGACAAATGATACCATAGGAACCACACCCAAGGATTACCTTTATCTCCATAAAGGAGACATGTATGTATGTATGTGCATATACACCATACACGTGAACATTCATCTGCTTGTGCACATCTGTACATGTACACAATATACACACAGAGAGAAAGGGAGAGAAAGGGAGGGAGGGAGAGAGAGAGAGAGAGAGAGAGAGAGAGAGTCCAAGCAAGAGACAAGCCCTATGTTATTAAACAAAATTTAATATTAGGAATAAATGTTTAATGGAGGATTATGGTTGACTGAGGATTAGTTGGGGAGCTGTGCAAAGAACTCTGAAGAATTCAATAATGGCAGTTCACAAAGAATGGCCACAGCCTTAGGACTGAGACAGAATACCTAGGGGGAAAGTCAGGTGGAAACAGATCGCTGCAAAATGATCTGGGAAAGTCCTGGAGGGAACAATGCACAGGGAGATGATTTTCAAGTAGGGAGCTGGCAATGAATCTATCAGCTAGGGTCCCTGAAAATGACGTGGCTGTCAGAGCTGCAGCATGCACAAGGCAGGAGATGCTGGGGTAAATGTCTTTGTTGCTGGTGCTTGACTTGAGAAGCATGGCAGACAGACCTAGGGGATGGAACATCACTCTCAGCATCAGTGCCCTTGAAACATCTTCTGTGGTTATAGCTTAACCCTGTGGACTCTGCAAAGGAAAAATAGTGGAAGGATTCAGCCCTCTCTTTGTGGAACAGAGATTTGGAGCCTAGAGACAATAATCTGTTAAATGATTTAAGCACACGAGTATCACTTGAGGGGCCATGCCAAACATGTTTAATAAGCCGGCAAATAATATGTATAGCACACTGTGTAGAATATGGCAAATGACATATAAATTAAACACATGTTATGCAGTTCTTATATATTCTTTGTATTCTAGTTTAACATTAAACAATGCTAGGGTATTAATTAATAACTCCCTGTTTGTATAAGCCATTAAAATAGTGTCAAGACTTTTTTTTTTTTTTTTAGGAAAAAAACAACCCTTGAAATCCAGTAAAGAAAATTGCAAGCTTAGAAACTCTCATGTTCATACAGAATTTAATTCCTAATTAATAAAAGCCCTTCCCTCTTGAAGCCTCGTCACCTTCTTTTTATATATCAAATGGGTGTATATCGTCATCTCATTAATCCTCAGTGCCCTTGGGAGGCAGAGTATGGAATTATCCATCCCACTTATACAGCCTTTACTTCTAATAATTGGTTCCATATCTTGTTATTAAAGCCTACTTCCCTACCTTTTATGGTTCTTATTAAAATCAATTGACTACCCGTTTTGAGCCTGAATCATAACATTTAGTTAATTTGGTGCCTAGCCTTGTCACCTGTGTTTCGTCTTCACAGACCCTTCACGTAAAGGTCAGCTATTAAGGCTTTGTGTTTACTTCGTACTTCATGTCTCCACCTGTGCTCTTTACTGCCTGCTACATCCAATCTGCATTCACTGTAATTATTCACTCCCACCTACTGTTTATTTAATGCTTCTCTGTACTATTAGTCTTTTAGGTAAAATCTTTTGTCCCGACCTCTCATTAATTAGATTTACATCCTCCTACATGTTTTCCTTCCAATGATTTCTTTTCAATTTTACCTGTTTTCAGAAGTTCCTCGTGAGAAAAATGTAACAACTGTTTTAGACCTAAAATGGCAATAGCCTCTTATTTTTTTCCTAAATAATTTATTTTCTTGTAGCTGCATAATACATAACTTAAGATCTCTCTCTCTCTCTCTCTCTCTCTCTCTCTCTCTCTCTCTCTCTCTCTCTCACACACACACACACACACACTCTCTCTCTCT
>NC_034592.1:64534491-64546532 GCF_900095145.1 Mus pahari | reverse complement strand
CTCTCTCTCTCTCTCTCTCTCTCTCTCTCTCTCTCTCTCACTGAACCAAGAGAGTTATCTGCAACCTTGACATTTCTTCTCTATTCACTTTTTTCCAACATAGTATTTTTGTTGATTCTTTGTGGATTTCACATCAGTCACTCCAATCATACTTATTTCCTAGCCCCTCCATGTCTGTCCATGATGCTTGTGACCTCTCCCCCGCCTAAAAATATAAATAAATAAATAAATAAATAAATAAGAAAAAACACCCACTGCATGAGAGGGAAAGGGGGAGAGGAGGGGAAGAGGGAGAGGGGGAAGAAGAGGGGGAGGGAGAGGGGGAGAGGCGGGAGAGAACAAGTCCAATTTGTGTTATCTGTATATTCACTGGAGCATGGTCAAACTCTCAATGGCCTGCTCCTTAAACAGAACTGAGTCATTCCACCCCCACTCTCCTAACAGAAGCCATCAGTTGTAGAAAGCTACACTCCAACATCCTTATCACACTTTTTGAAAGACTTCTTTGATGACTTCCTGTTTAGGCTGCTACTTTCATGAGTGGGAATGGAGATTGGGGGTGGGGTAGGGGTTCTTACAGAAGCCTTCCGTGTCTCTCTTTCTCAACAATGTGACTGTACTCATCAATATCACTGCCAACGTAGCTTCCTTGATCTTTACAGTCAGCAGGAGCACAGATCATGGGCTTCCACATGGTTTCTGGTGACAGCACAGACCATAAGCAATGGCTCCTGGCTGCTGTAGGACTCCGTACCCAGCCAAGACTATGGGAGGCAGCGTGGACCATCAACACCACTGTGGCAGGTGGTAGCCCAGGTAACATCAATAGGGTCCTTGAGGCAACACAACCCACAAACATCTTCAGGCCTTGGTGGTAACATGGGACAGGGACATCAACACAGATGCCAGCTGCGGTAGGACCTCAGTCCCAGACATGGCCCTCAACAGCAGCATGAATCCAGACATCACCATGGCCTCAGGCGCTGCACAGACCACTCACATTAGCCTGTTCCTCATTGCCAACAGTCTCCAGTTCTGCCTCCCTCCACAGCACACAAACACCTTAGTTTTTTTCTCTTTCCCATCTCTCCATCACATATTGGATCATTGTAGCTGGGCACAAACTGGCTGTTTTCTGCAGCCTTCCATTTTACTTTTATGTGAATAAAGTTTCTCTGTGTCTCTGTGTCTCTGTGTCTGTCTCTCTGTCTGTCTGTCTGTCTGTCTGTCTGTCTGTCTGTCTCTCTCTGTGTGTGTGTGTGTGTTCTTTTCCATTCCCTCCTTCTCCACTCTTTCCACATGCCTATGTTATATATTTCTAGAGTATCAATTACAATCTTTAAATTGACTTTAAAATTTAAAGCTAGTCTTTTAAAGCAGATAAGATGTGAACTGAATTTACCTTTTCTTAAAATATACTGTTTCACTGTTGCAATAGTTTGAATGAGAATGGCCCATATAAGTTCATACATTTGAATGCCAGATCTCAGTTAGTTAGGGAAAGATTAGGAGGTGTGACCTTGTTCAAGTAGAGTAGGTGTGGCCTTACTGAAGGAGGTATGTTACTGGGAGTTGGCCTTAAAGTTTCAAAAGCCCCTGCCAGATGATGTCTCTGTCTCTGTCTCTCTCTCCCTCTCTCTCCCTCTCTCTCCATCTCCCTCCCCCTATCTCTCACCCTCTCCCTCACCCTCTCCTTCCTGCCCGAGGATCAGGATGTGAAGCTCTCAGCCACTACCACCATGCCTGTCTTCTTCCCACCACGATGGTCATGGACTAATTCTCTGAAACTTTAAGGAAGCCACCAATTATTTTTATAAGCGTTGCCTTGGCTATGGTGGTCTCTTCACAGCAATAGAACAATAAGTACGACAATTGCATCCATGAAAAGTGTAAAAGAATCTATTAAAATGGTCTTTGAGTAATGGTGGGTTTGAGAAATAATTTTATATTTCATGTTTTTCATGACCCTTAGTTATAGTATAAAAATGCTCTAAGGAGAATATAACAGTTGACAGTAAGTATTGGAATTATTTCTAGTTCTGGATACACGATCTCACTGCATGGCTATAAAACTCTCTACTCTCTAGTCAATAGCTTGAGGAACCTGACCTTACCCACTCCTGCAAGGACTCTTCTTCATTTCAAATAGTCCTAGAACAAGGCACATGGGCGTTTTTCTTAAATTAGACTCAGTCCTGACTCATTGCATTTGACTTTCCTCCCCTCCATACCCTGTGGTCCAGCTCACATCTCTTTCCTTAAAACCTTTTCTTTCCCTGGCTGGTTGCTCCTAGGCTCCAATTTGGCTTCCTGTTCTTATTGTTGGCTTTAGTCATTCTGCACATGCCTTTTTCCCCTTGGACTCTTCTACTGCTTGGGGTCATTTCAGGTGGTAACTGGCATATATGCTTGAGTGAACCAAATGAAGGCTTGGGTACATAACGCTTATTATGGCTTAGGGTGGTTTGACGCTAGCTTTTTGTGAAGATTCTTAGTCTTAAATGGCTCCTCTAATATGAGAGCCTCTCCCTCAAATACCTGTAGACCCAGAACTATTTGTGCATTTACTGTTGTGGAATTAATTGTCTTGTATTTTTGTTGTTAGTGTTGGTGGTGTTTGTCTTTTGTTTTTCTGCTCTTTATTTGGGAAGGGGGGGGTTGTTTGTAACTTTTTCTATTTTGAGTTAAAGCATTTTTTTTTTTTTAACTTTGTACACAGCACCTGGTATATGCCAGGTGCTGTTTTGGTTGGGTAGGAAGAACATACCAAGTTTAAAGAGGCATTCCTGGTAGTGTCTAGGAGGGAGGGAGGTATGCAAATCAGTATTTAAAATAGCTAACTGTAGTCTAGACTTGGTGTTCTGAGGAGAGGTGGGGTTGCATGGCAAATCAGACACAGCTTGGCAAGAGACCTTCTATTTCTGTTTAATCCTGACACAAGGGTTAGGAAATGAACTTTAGCTGGAGGTTTAACTGAATGTGAGATATATGCTACCTGAATTGCAGCAGGCTGAAACTTTCCTAAACTAAAGCTTTTTCGTTTTTATGAAAGAGACACATAAACACCAGAGTACATTCTATCTGCTTCCATAAAACCAGGAAGCCACAGGGATTCTCCTCTACAGCCACCTTGACTCTGGATACATACACCAGCAAGACTTTCAGGGACTTGATCCTTACAGAGGAAATACACTCACATTGACTAAACTAAGAGGGTTTTTTTTTTTTTTTCAGTCAAACACAACAAGTATTTCTTTTCCAACACAGTGTAAAGATGAACACAAGAAAGTAAAATACATTTTAATATCAAACTATTTTTTTGAAGACCTGTTAAGAACCAAATGATGTTCAAAGTTTTCAATCTTGAGTAAAATTGGACTATATTTTAGTCATCCTTGATAAAGGTAATTTCTATTGGAATTATAATACTGGCTCATAGGACAGGCAGGTGTAAGCAGGGAAGTTGAGGAACCTCACCCCTAAATGACTTTCCCTGTAGGCACTCTTGCATTGTTTGTAAACACAGATCTACACAGAAATGCTTGTTCAGACAGGAAACAAAGTGGGTGCACTCATTGTGGCCAAAATTAAGCTTTGTTCTCAGGTTGCTATAGCAATCTTATCTGTACCAAATGTCCTGTTCTAGAAAATAATTGGAAACATTCCCCTCTTCTTTGGGTAGAAAAGTAAAAGCAGTATTTGTCCTTTCTTTTCTTCTTTTTTTCTCTTTTTTTTGTATCATCATTCTACACAAAACATATTAGTTTAAAAAATCAGCAAAGATCATGAATGAACACATGTATTTACATATGTAATTATGAGAGCGACATCAGAAAAGTAAGACTGAAATCATCATGAGTAGTTCAGACATTATATGGCACAATGGGGAGTTAAACACAATGCTTAAATAAAGTCAGTTTTCTCCTGTAGCAGGGGTCAGAAGGCCATGGATTGTTTGTTGGGGCTCTGTACATGTTACTTACAAGTTAGTTTTTAGTCACTTTAGTGACAAAATATCTGGTGAGGCAATTTAAGGGAGAAAGGATTTATTTTTAGCTCATGTTTTCAAGGGTGTTAGTTCAGGGCTGGCTTTTTCCATTGCTTTTAATCTTGTGGGAAGGCAGACAGATCACCTTGGAAGAGCACGGCCTGGGGTGGCTGTAAGACCCCCATGGCACCCAGGAACTAGGATGAGACTAAACAAAGAAACAGCAACAAGAGATCCCCTTCAGTGACATGCCCCCAGTGACTGACTTCCCTCTACCAGAGTCTTCCTCCTAGTTCCTGTCATCCTTCAGTAAGAACATAAAGTTAAGACTCCACTTGTAAGTCAGTCCACTGATTAGATCAGAGACCTCAGCGGCCAGTCACATCAGCCAAACCCCGCCTCTGAACTACCGTAGAGAGCAAATCTTGAAAATACAACACTTTCAGGGACATTTCACATGCAAAGGGCACATGAACTGTCTACTTACTGTGTCGTGAAGAAATGCTTGAGAGGAGTTGAGGAATAGCTGAGATGGTCATATTATCGACAGTATTGCAAATAGATTTAAGGACTATAAGACATTTGGCGTAGCACAGAAAAGGCTGAAAGGAAGCTGAGGAGGAACAAGTGGCCAAAAGGGAGGTTTGTGGAGACCAGGCAATGCTCGACTTTACGCTATGGTGTGTAAAACAGCAACTTCAGAATCTGCCTGTCCCATAAAAACTCTAAAACAATGGTTGGCTCCATTTTGAGTGCTGAGTCCGACTGATTCTGTATCCAGATTTGTGCTGTAGAACAATTTCTATCTGTCGAATACAAAATATAATCCACAGGCAATTTACTCATGCAAGTAAAATTATACCTTAACCTGTGACCTTAGCAAATTAAATCAAGAATACACAGGTACACAAGCACAATTAAAACTATGCCAGAAAAACCAGGCCTGTAAACTCACAGAGGACACCAGGACAAGGAATGGTGGCACACTATCACCTGATTCATATGAAAGATGTGCGACTTCATATGGAACATGACCAACTTGTCATCAGACCATCTGGCACATGTGTTACCTCATCCCCTTGCCTGGCCCACTTTGCTCTGTCTTGAAACAGCTGTGTATATTCCAAGCAACTCTCTAAATAGATTTTTATTTCCTTTTGAGGGTCATGGGGCACTCTCACTGGCCACTATATAAACCAGGCCGGCCTCAGAATTATGGCAACGCTCCAGCCCCAGCCTTCTTGAGTGCTGGTATTTTAGATATGAACCATACCCTTGGGTTGTAACTTGGTCTTTTGATATCTTTCCGATTGCCCACAGTGATTCTTTGAGTCTGTATGCAGCTCCTCACCACTGCCTTTAGTCTGACTTTGTGAGCTCTGAAGTCTCTTTAGCACTTTGTAGCCATACTGTAGCCTCCGTCCCTTCATGAGGATATATTCCTACAAGACGTATAAGCTAGTATGCAACAGTTAAAATTAGGCATTAATTTCAAAATTCAGTTTCTTGAGAAGAACATTTAACTTTAGAAGAGTCTGGGTTCCACAGCCCCGAATCACTTGGCTCTATGAGACTTTAGGTCAGAATGTCATTGTAGGCAGAATGTATTCACAAGATCCTAAGTGGGAGAGGACCTTGACACTGGAGAGCTATTCTGTGGTTGAGGAGATGAGGGGACAGAGAGAAGAGCTATATATATAGGAAACTTTGCCTTTGTGACACCTGATGAAGAGAGCTTTCTGCCGGAGAAGGATCATTTCCTGTCACCCTCCACCCACTTCAAGACACCAGGGTTCACACACTGCATGTTAACAGTTAGGCTTCTTCCTGGGAAAAAGCCCTTTTCACTTCGAGAGGAATTTGAGAGCCCTGGTTTTAAGATGGTGTTTACCCCTCAGAGATCTGAGACAGAAGGTCATAGCACTTTGATAGTTATTTCAAGATGGAGCAACTGACTGTTAGCTAGTCAGCATTTCCTAATAATGGAGACTTTTGGGGGGTTACATTTAAAAATTATATAAAAAGGATGTTGCATTGCCCAAGTATCTGGTGAAAGTGGCTTTGTACATTGAACACTGTACTGACGCCATTTGCAGAAAACTTGTGGCCATTGGAAATTTGGGAAGTCATAGAAACCTAGTAAATTCCCTCTCCATGCCTCAGAGGAAACAATAATAGCTGACTGACTGAGAAAGATAGATTGCATTGCATAGGAAAATATATCCACTTTTTAAATATTGTTAGAAAATTGATCAAATTCTGGAATAGCAGTGGTTTTTAATGCAAATGAGCTTTCTCCCATTATGCTGAAGGAATAGAATGTAAATGAGGAGGAAATTTCACAAAACCTGTGCCTTTGTCATTAATTTATTACATTTCTCTAATAAGAACCTGTTCTCACCCAGCGGAGGATTTCAAATTTTCTCTTCTGAGTGAAAAAGGAGAAAAACTCAAAATGCATGCCAAGCCTGTGATGTTTTAATTATTTGGGAACAGACTCCATTAGCCTTTGATTAGTTACAACTCCTGGTTTCTCACCTAGACTAGACACAGGGGTCAACGAGGCTGTATTTGAAAGGAGCTGTGTCTACTATTCTATATTGATTAATATTTATCCTACACTCTAAGACTTAGCAGACTGATTGTGAATTCATCTTCACATTTGAGGAACCCTCATGGTTTGGTCATGAGTATTACTGTGTCAAATATAGAAGGCTTTCACTAATAAAGCACATCTGTGGTAACTGAGCACCAGTTGGGTAGCTCATATCCTACAAAGGAACCTCTTTCACGGGCATCAAATATGTATAAAAGCCTAGAGCTTACCAGAGGACTCACAGGGATGAGACAGGGGGTAGGTTCTGGAACCTACCTTTCTGGTGGAAGGGATCGTGGGCAAACAGCCTCTGCAGGCTCCAGAGTTTTCCCATGTCAGTGTTAAGGTTAGCAGTGTAGCTTCTCAAATGTTCCTGCCACAGAGCAGTCATGTAATGCCTGCTCTCTCCTTTTGTTCCAGTCCTTAAGGCTCTCAAAGGGAGATCCCAGCTGCTAAGGTATCGCAAACATGTGAGTGACTATGACTGAGTCAGGCCATGTGGGCGGCTAGCGTGAGAGTCGGAAGCTTCTCTGTCAGCAATGGCAGCAGGGTGGGAACCACAGAAAACATTTCTTTCTTACTTGTGATTTAACCTATGGATGAAAAGGTATCTAAAAACAATGCATCACTTCCTCAGGCCAATACTATCTTGGCACTTTTATTTGTTCATTATTTCCTAAATCACCCTTGTGAAAGCATTTTAGTAACCCTTCCTTAAAGAAAGCTTATGCGACTTTCCTGAGGCAACATGCAGTGTACATCAGAGAGGAGTTGCATAGAGGTGTTTCATGTGACTTCATGAAACCAGTAACGGGGCATCTCCCTGTCACTGAATGCCAAACAGAAAACTCATGGACTAAAGAATTATCTTCAGCCAGTGTCACACAGAGTCCAGAAGGGATATTGACAGTATCATAAAATAGGAAATAACATTGATTACAAAGTCTTGGTTCTGGACTCTTGTATCTGTGTGTCATTAGACTTCTTGTATGTCCCTTTCTTACCAAAATGAATATAATAACAGCACTTAAATCATGGAATTGATTAAGGGTCATTTTAAAGAAGTCTTGGAAGCACTGCAGTTCCTGGTGCATAATTATAAATGTATTATTAGTTGTAATAGGATACTGGAGTCTCAGAGTGTTTCCCAAAGTCTAAGTTAATGACTTCTTCTATCTTAATCCCTAGAGACCTTGTTAAATATGAAGATGTCTGGGTTTAGGTTCATACCTAATGAATCAGAGTATCTGGGTAGGAGGAGCAACAATTTGCTCCTGAACAAATGATTTAGGTTGATAACTGACACCAGCTATGGATGCTGCTCACTGTCCACGTGCTCCTCTCCTGGTAACCATATTCACAAGTTGCTTCTGTGGGATTGCACTTCCCACTGCTACTATTTTTGTTTTCAGCAGAGCATCTGATCTATCAGTTGAGCCTGATTGGTATTTCCTTGACAACAGAGATTGGGATCTTAATTTTCCCTAAGTGAGGCTGATGTGATAAAACCAGGTTTCTGCTAGGATGTTAGAAAAAAGGAAACGTGCTTTGGAACATGGACCTGAGAGGACATAGTCCCTAGGCTTCTGGCAGTCATCTTGTGTCCATGGGGTAGGGAAAGATGGAAACATGTAAATCTTAGGGTGATGGTTTCATTATAATATATTGTCTAGCTATGTCTTAAGTCAAACTGACTCTTGGATATTTATTCAGACAATAAACTTCAATTTGGTTATTAATTATTTGGTTATATTAGTTTATGACTTCTTAAATTATGTGCAACTCAATGCCTTAGTCAGTCAGAAAATATCTTGTCAAATGTATACAAGATAGTTCTTCTATACAACTGCCAGCCTTAGTATGTAGTATAAATGTCATGATCATCTTCAGGATCCCTCCTGCCCAGGAGCCTTGTATACCTGCATCTTAGCCTCCTAAGACACAATCAGACCTGAGAAAATCCCATCTACCTTTGTATTTTGGCTAAAAGTTGATTCTGTTACTTGGAAGTTTCAAATCAAATCTCTGAAATCTCTGAATGTTCTAGGCATGTAACATGAATAAACAAAAGAGCTGGGAGCTAGGAATAGGCTATGTGTTCCTTAAATCCGAGAAAGACATCAAGTAACTAGAAAATTAAAAAGCCAGCCTCAATGTTAACAAGACAATAGGGGATACAGGGAATAGAGGTGAGAATATGCTTCCTTCAAGGAGCACAGAATGGAAAGCTCTAGCCAAAAGTCACCACATGGGAATTCAGTCCCAGTATTACAAGTTAGGCATCCTGAATTTTATATAGAGCCCAGAATATTAGCAAGTAGCTTAAATTTTAAAAGTCCATCATGGACTGATGGAGCAAGAGCCAAAGTATACACAACAGGCTTCCTGTGTTATCTTTTGTGGGCCTTCTAGGAGGTAACAGAGTGAAGAGTAGGTGGTGAGTGGAGGGAGATGTTCATAACATGATCGTCCTGGGTCCAACTTCAGACACACAGAAGAGAAAAAGAGAAAGCATCCAAGGGAATGTACTAAGACAGCAATGGATGTGTCTATTTCATCCATCTTGTAGTTGGCACTGAACACTTTAGGAGATTATTGTGCTCTGAACCCACCTAAGCCCATCATTCGATTAAGAGGCAGACATGACTTCATTGTCTTCTGTCAATGATGTCTTCATACTAACCATAGCTAGTCCCTTGTTTCCTTACTTCTCTTTTGTAATGCTGGTACGAACTCTGTTTATTTCTCTTTGGGAGATGTCACTGGCCAGAAATCTGGTCTCAGTCAAGTACAAAGTTCATCCCACAACCTGAGGAAGAATGGTCACTCTCAATAAACGATTCCATGATCATAGCCTTTAAACAATCCCTCCCAGTTCATTACATATTCATTCTATTTTTGTTCTTAGATACCCAGATGGATATACAGGGAAGATGGGTCCATTGATAAATTTTTCAAGAGGCCTTGTCTTTATCATTATTCCCATGAGAGTAAAGAAGGAATTCCTTCTGGCATTTGTACATAGGTACTGAAGAATGCATCCAAAGTAGAGTAATGGGTGAAGAGAGACATTTAAACATTATCCTAAAGAATTGTACATGGAAAGTAATATGGCACTCACTATTTTTATTCATGCAAATGATGAAATGCAGAAACATCTCTTCTGCTTGCCCAACGTTTGCCCATCCCTCTCCCCTTATTAACTCCCAGTCTTACCCACATGTTTTAACTTCAGATCTAGTATTTGATTTCCTTCTATCTCTTGGAAATCAGATTTGAAGACCCCAGAAAAGCTAATACTTAGATAATCAGAGACAGTTCCTGTCCCAGAAGTTAATATCTGTAATATTGACTGTTTTAAAAAGACAGGGTTGAGGTGGAATTAGAAACTAGAATGAGAAAAGAAATTGAAACTCTAATCAACACTAAGATTACATCTGTTGGCCAAACCTATGCAATCAGTGGCTTTGTTCATCAACCCATGGCTCTTCTCTTAACTCTAGTACCCAAATGTCATCTCACAAGGTCCTTCAGTTAGGCAGAATAATTGAATGTGTTCTCAGCTGAGGAATTAAATATCATGTATATGTGTGTATGCATGTGTATGTATACACATGCATCTGTGTGTGGGCACAATAAAGTCTTTATGTATTTTCTTCGCTTGAAAAAAAAGACCACATATTATTATCCCATATAAAAGAAGTTTGATTAAAATTGTTAAAATTGCTACCAATTTGGAACCCTTATCCTCCATAGGAAGTAGAGTTCCATATCACACTGGGTAAGTAAGAAGCTCCTATTGTGTCCAAACAATGAGATTTCAGAGTGAATGTCCATTGTCCATTCTGACTAATGAAAAAAAAGTTACCTCACCTTTGCAGATAAGGCAGAAAATTACAAGTAGGAAAGCAGCTAGCAGCGAGTCCTCATCTCTTCCTTCTGCCTTCCTCTAAGACTTGTTCTTCTTCACATGAAGAATGCACCCATTCTGTCAATTTTCAGTTCTATATTCACACATATGCCAACTTTATGAAATGAAAATAACTGGGACGATATGTAAAGCACACAGCTTAGTCTTGTGCATAATTTAAAAATTTTAAAAATTACATATTCAAATGCATTCCTAAAGGGAGACATTAGCATGAAAAACAGATGAGAAGTCGGGTTTCAATTCTAGTTGGTGTTGAATTCTCACTCTTACCAAGCTTTGCCAACCCATCATTAGATTAGCACAGTCTCACCTTTTCTCTTTCAGATGCATTCAGGCACACAGGTTCCCAGGGACCTTTTCTCTCTTGTAAAAACTGACACTTCAAAAGTCTTGAATCAAACTCATTCATGCATTTATTCTTCAACACATATTTTTGCTTGGCAGGCAATTTCATCCACATCCACCCTCAAGGGAACTCCCAGGTTATTGGGGAGTCTAACATACAAATAATCCTTTATGTGAAGTGAGTTGAAGGAGACATCTTTCCTTGAGCAGGGACTGGGAGAAGCAGGCGTGGTGGTAGCATCATGATGTCTTCAGATGCCAAGACCAATGAAGGATTTAAGGACTTTTCTCTTTAGAACATGGCTCCAGCATTGTTATGGTGGGTGTCTACAATGGAAAGATGTAAGGTCAGAGGCAGAGAACCATCTAAGGGCAAATGCAATGGAGTCATAAGCTATCACAGGGGTATGGAGACAGATAGCAGGGGCTAGACACTAACTTACATTTGAAGAGTGAAGAAAACAGTGGTGTTAGAATGTTTTAGACTGGGCTAGAGAGATGGCTCAGTGGTTATGAGCACAAACTGCTCTTCCAGAGGTCCTGAGTTCAATTCCCAGCAACCATGTGGTGGCTCACAACCATCTGTAATGGGATCTGATGCCCTCTTTTGGTGTGTCTGAAGACAGCGATAGTGTATGTCAAAGTGTTATTTTGCTACTGTTATGCATTGTAATGTAGTAAAAAGTTCTCCTACTGGGACAGTCTCCACTTCAGGAGAGATACACAGACTTGTACAAGCAGGGTCTTTATGTGTAACTCCTGGGAAGAAGTGGTTTCTCCTGGGTCACGACGAGGACAGACACTCCAAAACAGATTCACTGCTTCCTAATACCCCAATATGAAGAAATCAGTCCCCACTTTGACAGCATCCTCCATGGCTGATTGGACTCTTTCTTATGGCTTGACATCCACTTCTAGGACATCGAAGTTATGGGTGGTGGTTGCTCCCTGGCAGGTGTCTTCTATGTGCTATGCCTGGCCTCTCCTCTCCTCTAATCTTCCTCTCCCCTCTCCTTCCTCTCCTTTTTTTTTTCTTTTCCTCCTCCTTTTGCCTCCTCTCCTCTCTTCTCTCTCCTCTCCCTCTCCCCCTGTCTGTCTCTGTCTCTGTCTCTGCCTCTCTGTGTCTCTGTCTGTCTGTCTGTCTGTCTGTTTCTCTCTCTCTCTCTCTCTCTCTCTCTCTC
>NC_034592.1:64533083-64534366 GCF_900095145.1 Mus pahari | reverse complement strand
ATGTGTGTGTGTGTGTGTCCGTACACTGAAGACAGAAGAGGGGGCTGTCCCTGGAGAAATAGACCCACTGCCTAATCTTTGATATCAATTATCTATCCACAAACTTGAATTAAACTCGAGAAGGGCCTTGTAGAGGTCTCTAAGCATCAGGTGCTAGCATTTACTCAAGTGCATAGCACTTGATGTCCTTAATCCTTCTGTGTGTCCCCCCCCCCCGCGCCCCCCAAGTCTTTTGTGGGACTTGATTCCATCCTGAGGGCATAGTAGACACAAACACAAGATTCTCAGGGTTAGGCTTTGTTGGATACACTGAAGGCTGAATGAGGCCTTGAGCACCTCTATTCTCTTCAACTAGGAGAGAGCAGACTCCACAAGGGGTTCCCAGGGTTCGGGGCAGGAGAACACACTTGGCATCAGGCCAGCCAGCCCTCCGAGGTCTGAGAAGCTCTGGTAGGGAGGGTGGAGTTTGGAGAGGGTGTTCCAGAGGGTCTCCTCTGGTCTGGGGTTAATATGGCGGCTTTCAGAAAATAGACCTTAGAGACACAGACCTCTTTGCGACAGAAGGCCTGGACTTTGGGGACACAGTGGCCCGTCTTGGCTTCTGAAGTAGAGACCTGGAACACTGGCTGGGTTTTGGTGATTGAAGGTCTCACATCCCGGTGGCTCCCGGCCTGGAAGAAGGTGCCGGTGATTTAAACCCCGCTGATGCTTGGGTTGCCGTTTTTTTTGTTGTTGTTGTTGGGTTTTTTTTGT
Source organism: Mus pahari (assembly GCF_900095145.1). NCBI lineage: Eukaryota > Metazoa > Chordata > Mammalia > Rodentia > Muridae > Mus > Mus pahari. The sequence continues at coordinate 64,533,613 of NC_034592.1, read as the reverse complement.
TTTTTTTGCAGGGCTGGTAGGGGGGCAGCAGATGCAAAGTTCCCCTGGCCTCTTATCACCCTCAACACTGGAGTCCTTCTCCCTCAGCCTGGCCTTGGCTGAGAAGGATTATCAGAGCCAGTGGCAACAACAGTAGGGCCAGCTAGTAAAAGGCTCCAAGAGACCGAGGCTTTGCCTAAGGGACTGCATTGCTGCCCTCAATGGGAGCTGAGGGACTTGTTCCCTGACAGCAGCTCTCTCCCTGGCATCAACAGCCTATGTCTCAGAGGTCAGATAATGACATCATAGCTTCGGCCTTCCCCTCCCCCTCAGTGTTCTGGGCGTTTCTCGGGGAACTGCAATGGCTCTTTTGGTAAAATTTGTCAGATAGAATTGTTTGATGTACACCTACTGTCTTAGTCAGGGTTTCTATTCCTGCACAAACATCATGGCCAAGAAGCAAGTTGGGGAGGAAAGGGTTTATTTAGCTTACACTTCCACACTGCTGTTCATCACCAAAGGAAGTCAGGACTGGAACTCAAGCAGGTCAG
>NC_034592.1:64484665-64533063 GCF_900095145.1 Mus pahari | reverse complement strand
TCCCCTGGCTTGCTCAGCCTGCTCTCTTATAGAACCAAGACTACCAGCCCAGAGATGGCACCACCCACAACGGGATCTCCTGGCTTGATCACTAGTTGAGAAAATGCCCCACAGCTGGATCTCATGGAGGCATTTTCCCAACTAAGCTCCTTTCTCTGTGATAACTCCAGCCTGTGTCAAGTTGACCCAAAACTAGCCAGTACAGCTCCCTAGCTCTGCTTTGTCTGCTCTTAAAATTTACATCACTCTTCAGGAGGCTGGGCTGAACCTTCCAACTTCCTCATTGGCTTGCTGTCTGAGCGGAGTAGCTGTGCTCCATACATTTTTGTCTTTGGACTATTACTATATATTTTAATAGCTATTTAAAGAAGATTTTGTTTATTTAGATGTGTGCCATGTGTTTGCATGTGTGCTTGAAGCTCTGAAGAGGGTTGGATCCTCTAGAGCTATAGTTTTAGCCAGTTGTGAATTACCTGATATGGGTGCTAGGATCTGAATACCAGGACTCACAAGCAGCAAGTGCTCTTAACTCCTGAGTGTCGATTCAGCCCCTTAGCTATTTTCTTTTTTGAATTTTATTAAATGATTTATTTGCTTAAAAGATGAATTATAATGTAAGTATGATATGAAGGAAATCTGATATGAGATCCCCATGGAAGTGTCATTTGATCCCTGAAGATGTTAAGACCTGAAGGTTGAGAGCTGTTCTAGATTAAAGTATGCCAAGGTTGGGTAGATTTGTAAACTTTGCATTCATACTATGAGATAATCAAGATGAGTTGTATTTGTGGTAAACAAAAGTTGGTTTAATTCTCATTTCTGGAGGCTCAGGACATGCCATGTGTAGAAGATCTTACAATATCATATAGGAAGTCAGAAGTGGGAAAGAAGAAGGAGGAGAAGAGCAAGAAGAGGGGAGAGGAGAAGGGAGGAGAGGAGAGGAGAGGAGAGGAGAGGAGAGGATGAGTGAGACTGGGGTACCAACAGCCCACAAGAATGTTCGAGGGAACATCTCAGTGACTCAAGGTCCTCCTACTAGGCCCTATCTTTTCAGGTTCCAGAAGATTGTCCTGTTTCTATCTTGTGGACCAAGACCTCAATCGCAGTGTACCCTTAGGGGACACTGATTTGATTTCTGAACTATCACAGTGGGTATTTTGAGTCACAAAGAAGAAATAAAAGCTCTGTCCACAAAAGAAAACCTAAAATTATTGGCCATTGTTATTAGCTTATTTTTTTATTACAAATAGAAAAACTTCAGTAAGATTGAAATTCTGACATTAATAAAATATTGTATTATCTGTGTTTTCTTCGTCATAGGAACCTTTGGTTAATGACCACTGTAGTGCTTTTGGTGCTTAAATACTTAGAATTAAGAATCTACTTCATGGGCTGGTGAGATGGCTCAGCAGATAAAAGCACCCGATTGCTCTTCCAAAGGTGCAGAGTTCAAATCCCAGCAACCACATGGTGGCTCACAACCATCCTTAATGAGATCTGACTCCCTCTTCTGGAGTGTCTGAAGACAGCTACAGTATACTTACATATAATAAATAAATAAATCTTTTAAAAAAAGAATCTACTTCATGATACAAGGCCATAAGTCATACTTTTATTTGTGTATGTGTGTGGTATATGTATGAGTACATGCTTGCACATGTGCAAGGGTGTGTATGTGCTTGGACTCAGCATGTCAATGTTATGGTCTTCCTCCATTGCTTTCTAGAAAACTTTGTGTTTTTAGATAGGCTCCATTGAGGCTGGAGTTCACTGACAGTCAAGACTGACTAGCTAGCAAGCACTAGGGATTCATCCATCTTTGTCCTCCCAGGTTACAGCTAAATGTCACTACAGTCATTATTTATGTGGATGTTGGGGGATTTACACTCAGAGCCTCATGCTTATGTGGTAAGCCCTTTATCAACTGAGCTATCAACCTAGATTTAGACTTCATGAACTATAGAATTCAGTATATTTTATTGGAATCAATTAATGATAGTGCTACAATTTCTATTGAAAAATAGATTCCTGATCATTTCAAATAATCATCTATGCTAGCCAATGTAGGGCATTTACAAAGCATTTGGTCAGATTGTTCTTCAGTATTAGTGATGTTTAGTACTATTTTAGTTTTCATTAGCATTAAAGAATGAGGTATGTACTTTCAGACATATAAAAGCCATGTCTGAAATAGAATTTCAAGGCTTTCAAGTATGGAAAATTGCTCATTGTGCTCCTAAATATTATTAGAGAATTAGAAAATAAAATATACATGAATTCATGAATACAGTTAGTTGCTAAGTATCTGAGTATGAAGGAGCCACTTACATGTGGAGGTGGTTTATGATGGCAGTGTAAGGCCTGGGTCATTACCCCAATGTGTCATCAGCTCTGATAATCAGCAATGGTGGGAATTGACAGCTCTAGTCTGGACTCACACAACCTGGTTCTTATACTTACTTCTGCTACATCAGTAGCCCACTTGGAGTTGGACTCTGAGCTTGGAGAGTTAGCTTTCAAGTTCATTCTCAAAATCTTCCAATGACTCATTCTCACTGGGCAGTGAGGTCATTCTGGAGCCCCACTGTGGCTTATTCAATGTCTGATTGATTTGTAAAGTGTGTTCAATCTACTTCAAGTTGAAGAATAATCAACAGTGGTTTTATTTTAACTATGTGTGTTTTAGGATGTGTGTGTGTGTGTGTGTGTGTGTGTGTGTGTGTGTGTGTAGTGTGTGTATAGCCTACTTTATATTCATAAACCATCCCAAATTATTGCTGCTAGTCAAGTGCTGACTAAAGCTACTTATTGTCTCTCCAAATTTTTCTATAAATTCAATTTCAGAGCATTTTGATTAATTCCACAGAATCATTATGTTCCTTGGATGTTATAATATAACCATACTTAGTATCCATGTAACAGTATAAAATTCACATGTTAGTTTTTGATCTCTTATTTCAAATAATGAGGCTAAATATTATATGTAAACTCAAGGAATGGTTTTGAAACATGATAGGTTATGAACTATAAATATGACAATCAGTCCAATTCTTTTTTCCAAAATGTTTGCTTGATAACACCACTCATATATTTTGATATTCTTTAACTCTATTACAAAGCATTATATAAAATAAGTATATAATATGCATATATGTATAATACATTGAAAATGAGAAATAGTAAAGAAGTATGTTATAATTTGGAACTCACTGAGCTATCGTTTCAATACTCGAAGAGTGTAAGACTAGAATTATTCAAGACTAGCAAATGTCTGTTAAAACAAAGCATCGGGCTAATGTATGAAAAAAAAACAATTTAGGAATCGAAATGTGAAATTAAAAATGACTGAAAAGAAAAATAAGACAAGGCAAGACAAGATAGAGAAGGAATGAAAACCCTTGTTCCTTCTGGCCTCAGTCTAAGCTGCACATCTCTCAACATTTTATATAACAGAAGCAAGAGGAATATTGATATCTGCAGAATGTTCATGCAAAATCCTAAGATACTTCGAAGTTAAAGCAGAATGTAAAGGCAGTATGAGCACTGTTCTTGAAATCTCTATGAATCATATTTTCTATTTTCTCATTGTTCTCACAAGATTCAGGTAACCTAGGACCACACACTTGCCTGCCTAGAGATCATGCCCATTGGTTTGGATGTAGATCATTGTACCTGACACTACGTTGTCAAATCTGACTGTAGAATGAATACAGTTGACTTTTACAACAACTCTTGCCTCTGTATTTATTCCTGAACATTTAGTTTATCTTTTAGTCCTTTAACGCCTTGTGTTTGAATAATATAACAAACTTAATGTCACTGAGATATCAACACACTGATAACTATAATCATTAAGGGTAATCCTCCCATCCCCTATTCTCTTGGCCCCCTTTCTGTCACCTTGTCTTCCCTGGTCCCATCTTAGTCTTTGCAAGCTCTACAAGTGCTGTTCCAGAGGGCTTGGGGTTCTTATGGAAGGCCTCTATTTCCTTTTAATCTCAGGACTTCCATGTCTCTAGCAAGCTTTAAAGGTTTTCAGATTTTTCACTTCTCTGCTTCCAATGGACTGCTTTCTCTCTCTATGCTTGGAAAAATTCACAGCACTAGTTCAGTTTATTGCATTTGGAAGTAAATGTAAGGATTGCCTCTTTCAAACCAATACATCACAGTATACTTTAGTGTGCAAGTCTGTCTCTCTTTTAAGGTGGGGTCTCATGTATCCTAGACTGGCTTTGAACTTGTCATGTAGCCAATGATGACCTTGAACTTCGGATTTTGTGACTTCCTGAGTGATGAGATTCCAGCTACCTAGCACCATAGCTGGGTTTATACTGTGTTGGAGATCAGACCAAGAACTTTGCACACACTGATCAAGAACTCCACCAACTGCTGTCTAAAGTGTAAGACTTTCTTGAGGGTTCCCCCTCACTACCTATATTTTAGTGAATAGCAGGTTTTGAGATAGTTTCTATTCCATTAACTTAAATCCCAGAGTGAAGATCTGTGGAACTGAGCATGAACTGAAAGTAGGCAATAAATCATAAATTTCAAAAGCCAGCAAGCTTGAAGGATACAGCGTCATTAGAAAAACCTAGAAAACCTTAATTACGCACTAACCCTTTTTATTCTCAACATATATTAAAATATGAATGTATTGAGGACAGAAATTTCATCTATAGTATGCTAGTCTTTTATGTTTACTCAATTCTTGCACAATTTCTAGAATTTGAGAAATAGCCATGAATAAATATTTCCTTATTCTAAAAAGAAATGATTCTCTTGTTATTGTAGAAATGGTGTAAGGTGGTGATTTGGGCACATGAATTAACCAAGAAAGCCATACATTTTAGGTCATGTCCTTTCTTTGTAGTGGTGGCAGGTCTGCTGGACTGTTGGCATTTAAGATGGTTTTAGTATACCTATCTTTTTCCTTTGGAAAGGTCGCTTGGTCATCTGCTTGTCCAACCTTATGAATGAACAGCTCCAATCTATTTAGGATTAGATACAAGTTAATGAAAAGGCCAATTCACACACACACACACACACACACACACACACACACACACACACACACACGACAAAGGCAAAAGAAAACCTTGACACAGTGTGAAGTAAGCCTAGCTAATTAATCCACCATACTCTTTATAATTATCAGCCTTGAAAAAATTATAGTTTAGTTGAATTTTAGGATAGATTCTAGCATTAATTAATAAGGACATTTCATTTTTAAAGTAAATTTTACTTCATGAGCTTTAAAAGTACAGTGTTCATCAGTTATAACTCAGTGAATTAACATGATTTTCCTCTCATAATTTCTTACTTATTAAGTGGGAAGACATACTTGTGGTAGCCTAATTTTAAACCCTTTTTCAAATAGTTTTTTACAACACAAGATTCTATTACTGAATATTTATATTCGAATCATCTTATTTTTGTCAATTTCTGGAAAGCAGTCAAAGTGGGTTCCTTTATTTTAGCACTTAGGATTCTATTCTTCAAAATGCTTCCTTAATGACTGGAAATACAAACATTTTGTATAGTGACACACTATATGATTAAAGTGCCTATTAACTAAACATAATATAATGAGAGAACAAAAGTTTTATTTTCATGCTATGAGTGCTTTGAGAAGATGGTACTCAGAAAAGGAAACTAGACTATTTCTTGGAGGCCTAATAAGACTATAGACCCCAAAAGGCACACAATGGAGGCATAGAGAGTTCATGTCTAGATGCTCTGCTCAAATGACCTAGTGTGGGTGAGAACAACATTAACACAGAACCAATATCAATGCACCAGCTACCAGACTTGGGATGCTAAGTTTTCCTCACTTTGTTTCTAAACATAATCCATTTGACAGTGTTCAAGTGACTCCTGGTACAAAATATGGAAATTAGGTGAACAATCTCATAAAGTAGGTTGTGTTTCACAGAAGAGTGTAAGTGAAACAGACATGTTGTGATAGCCAGGAAAAAAAAAAAGACAGCAAGAAAGCCACGAGAAAGTTACAGATACTGAAGTTTCAATATCATTTATTTCCTTATCATTATAAACCAGAAATGGTGAGAACTTGAGATGTTATTGCCTGACAATGACGGTCTTCTTTAGCCACCTATCTTAAGTTGTTCCTTGTTTGATTATTTGTTCATGATAGCAAGAAAAAAAAAATTAACTAAGATAGGCATCTGTTCCTTTCTCTCATCTACCACTTCTAGGTGGTATTGAAATTGGTCTGGACTCTCTCGCTCCTCTTTTAAATCACATGTATCTCCATTTAAACTCTCTTTCCATCACTTTCCACTTGGGCTTTTATTTCAGGGATTGGGATTCTGGGGTATGACGCACACGATGATGAAAATCTCATCAAGCCACTAGAACATTCTGAAGACACGGCATAAAACTCAAAATTGAACAACATCAGGGAAGCTGGATTTAACTGGCAGAGCAAATTTAAATAAACCAAAAAAAAAAAATAACAAGGGTCTAGTGACACGCAGTTTCAGCACTAAAGGGGCAGAAGCAGGAAGATTATAAGTTTGAGGGCAGTCTGGGATAGTCAGTGAGATCCTGCCTTAACACCTTAATAAAGAAGAGAGAGAGAGAGAGAGAGAGAGAGAGAGAGAGAGAGAGAGAGAGAGAGAGGAGAACAAATATATTATAGGCAATAAATGACCCAGGTCAAAGGCTAAGTGAATTCAGAAGACCTATAGAGTCATGCTGTCTATTAGGTCAATGTCTAGCCCTGTGTGGCTACTACCCTTTGAAATGTGGCTGATACTTAAATGAGTAATTCTGTGACTATAAAAAGGCACGATCTTGGAAAGACTTAGTGCAATCTAATTGTAAAGAATTCCACTAGTAATATCTTAATATTTATTATGGGTCCAAATGGTAATAATTTAATGTAAATTATATAGAATATATGATTAAAAGTAATTTTTATGTTTTCAAACAGGGATTACGTTCTTCAGTCAGAAGTGCTGAGGTATTCCTTTGAGGGATATAATGTTCTATTTGGGTGGGGACATTGAAGAATTAACTTGTAGACTGAGTCATTTCTAGAACTATCAATGAACAAACACAGGACACCCCAGAAGTCACTTATCAAACTAAACAGGTGATCTTAGGTAAATGTAACTTATTTTTCTAAGGAGATCTGTGATACATTTGGACACATCACAGGTTTCCCATGGTTGAGTCACTTTCAATGGGGCATGGGCACCTACCAAATGCCAGTGTGTGGCTAATTGGCCATATGCCCAGATTGCTACAGCCCTCTTTGGGTCAGTAATAGTCTTGGTTCTTGGGTGAAGAACTGCTCACCTCTCAGAGGTGAATTAACTCTTTCAGAACACTAGGGCACCATTAAGCACACTAGAAAAAAGTAATTTACTCAATGGTCCCCTAAGGACACCCTGGAGAAGAGAACAGAAGCTGTGAAATGCTAAGCTCACATGGAATTACTGCAGAATCAATTAGGGAAACAAGACAAATTAGATGGCATGTGCTCTGTCCAATTGAGACAGAAAGAATCTTTATGGGCAGGATGTAATTGCCTGATGGGAACGTGGCTAAGAAAATTTGTGTTTTCTGAGAAGGACTTTGAAAGGAAGGAAGAAAGCATGCTAACATTTCTGTTCTGTATTAAAATGCATTGCATGCTTTTGTGCTTTAAAACTTATAATTAACTACATGCTGCTGTTGCCTTTGCTTCTACTTTAGCTTAACCATTGTACCTGATGTTTTATCACTAAACTGGGAATTGGGAAATTTGCCTTCAAGAGATGCTTCTCCTGCCACACATCTACCTAACCATGTGACCGTGGACTGTTTCTTTCCCCTTAGCTTCTCACTTAGGAGGTAATGTGATAGATTGTGTTGGCATATGGATGGTCTTGGAGGGATTTGATGAAAAGGATCCACGAATTCCCAATTCTATCCCAGAATACCAGAACAGGATCTGTGGAAAGAGACATTCACAAGCAAGCAATGAAAACTCAAAGAAGCAGATGGTCATTATATATTTAACTGGACTCTTGACCACACCACTCCCACCCCCAATCTAGAAAGAGCTCTGGAAATCTGGATAAAAGCAAGGCTCCATGCCTGAAACCCTGACACAGACTTCCTATATTCTCAATGACTGTAGCAAAAACAGGGACAGACTCCAAGTGATGTGGTTTGCTTCAATAAAACATGTTCTGGGTCATCTACTTTCTTGTGTTGTGAGAATTAAACTGAGGTGGTTTCATCTCCATATATCTTACAGATAAGTGTGGTCCACTTAGACTTATCTGAAGCCACGAGAACTTCTTCCTGAGATAGAGGTAGAAATAGTGAACTTTCCTGGGAAGGAAATGGTTTTCTGCCTTTTCTTCTCTACCACTGTTCCATCATGTGGTTTGTGGACATCTGAGACCTTTAGCACTGACCTGATTTCATTGATCTGACTGGTTTCAGATTTCTAAAAGCAACAACAACAAAAACTTTCTGTTGGTTCTTTGTGCTGTCTTTCGACACTTTCATTGAGGTCCCCTGAGAAAGCTTATGAAGGACATCTAGCTTAATAATTTAGATTAATGGCTCTCATGAAAATTATATTAATCCCTGTCTTTGTGGCAGTATCCATAATATGTCAGATGTTATCTTATGCGCTGAGTTGCATCTACGTGTCTAATCCTTCCAGGCTAGGAAGGGTTTTCATCACAGTCAGCATTCCTATTTGACTGAGGAAAAGGGCTGAGGTACACAGAGGTGAAGCAGGAGCTAAGGTGTCCTGAGTAGCAGGTAGCACAGGCAACAAATAAATACAAGTTCAAGGTCCTCGGGCATCGAGGCACAGTGCTGCTTCGTGTCAGTCTCTTCTCATCCCTTATGTGCGTTTCAATTGTCTAATGCCTTCCACTTAAAGACAAAACACACTTAAAGTTTGAGATCTTGCTTTTATATTAATTTAATTCATAGAAAGTGATTCTAGCTGTATGTTAAATACTTATGCACAAGTGAACAGTGATTATCAAAGAGCTCTAATTAAGAACACACAACATATTTATATTTGTTGTAGCTAATGTTTTAATTGCATAATAAAATTTGCTAATCCACAGCAGTAATTATGAAGCATCTGAATTTCATTTCATTTTATGCAAAATTGCCATATAACCATGGAGGTCTAATGACATTTGGTGCCTCTCATCTTATCCCGTCTTCATTCAGGCAGGAGGAAGTGTGACACACAGATCAAATACTTAGTCAAAATCAGCCATAATACACATCACTGGTGCCCTATGCTATCATATTGCTGTTCATTAAGCTGCAAAATTTAGTGACTTACAATAGGCATTGCTGTTATCATACTTACTGTTGGGTTGCTATGATATGTGAAGAAAATCATACCATGAAGGCCCTGCCTGGAAAGACACACTTCAGAGACTAGTCTTGGTAAAGGATATCCACTCATTATCCCTCCTGAGGGAAAAATTCCGAAGCCCTAACATTGCTCAGTGGCAGCTTGGCACACAAAAGGACAACAGTTTGAGTCCCCAGTGTTCTAAATAATGCAGCAGGTAATGACCTCATCAGAGATTTTTAAATCCCTTAATGCATATTTGAATTTTTCTTTATAAGCACCTAACTAATAAAAACCTTCCATTTTTGTCACAATGAAACACAAGGAGTTTGTGGGTTGGATTCTGCAATGAGAGCATCTACCTCCTTGCACCTCTCAACCCCGCAGTTTTACAAACACCTCACACTGTGTCTTCTATCTTGTAAGACTTAAAAGATTATGCAGGGCAGGAGTGGAAGCACAAGGCCTGTGGCTCTGAAAATACACCTTAAACTTCCATTTAACCACGGGAGTAGATCATAGATCACATGATGTTCTGTCAGGGAGGCAAATGCAAATTTGAACTGTAGAAATAGGTACCCCCCCCCCCCCAGTAAGCAAAAGGCTTACGCTTTAAATACCATCTTTTTCTTATTTTCTGTTTCTTTTTTTTTGTCGTGCCTGGGTTTCTGTTTTTCCGTTTCTTACCTCACTTTCTGCCTCTTGTGGGTGGGGGGAATCTTCTCTCAATCACTGCTCTCTTGTCTCTCTTTCCTCCTGCAATGCATCTTTTTAGATGGACATCACAGGACTGAGGAGTTCAGAGTTGGGAAGTTGTCACAGCTGGACACAGAGATGTAGCAATATCTCTTAATTGTCACCACCTTGAAGCAACAGTAGGACTCCCTCTTTTTTGCCAGACTTCCAAAACACTACTCCACTATGCGACAGAAAGCAGCGATGCTAGCTGCAGAACTGCTGTTAAAATGGCCACAACTGCCCTGCTTCCCACCCGAAGACCTTTCAAAGCAGTGGCAATGTAGCTTGCATTCTAAGCACACAATAAGTGCCAAACAAATGTATAGAGAGCATGGACTATTTTCATCTCAATGCCATACTAAGAGGCAGAGACGGAGCTTATTTCGTGGGCTTGGATTTGTATTCTAATGACAAGAATTCTCCTCTACACTCCATATTTGTGCCCACATTTCTCTAATGGTGTACATGCCAGGTTTCCTGTGAAATAGCTCCCAGAAGCTCATGCACTCGAACACTTCACCCCCAGCTGGTGACACTTCTTAGAAGATGGAGACACCTCTACGAGGCAAGGCTGAGGTATAACAGGTAGGCAGCTAAGGGGCAGACCTTCAGGATTTTGGCTCACCCAACCCTGTTTTTGGTCCAAGCTCCCTTTGCTTCTACATCTGCTGGGGGCCACAAAACTATCAGCCCTACACAGGGCCTCTGCTGCCATCCCACGTTTGCCACACCACGAAGACTGTATCGCCAGACTCTAAGCCTCAGTAAATCTTTCTCCCTTTAAGTTGCTCTGTCAGGAGTTTCGTCGCAGTGACGAGGACATGAACTCGTCCCGTGTATTTACAGAATCACTGAACATAATTAGTTTTACAATAACAGGATCACAGGTCATATTTATTTGTAATTACAGACAATGACTCTCGAGGCTCGGCCTGTTATATAAGCTTTGGCGTGGTTATTAAGCACAACAGGAACAAAAGAAGATACAGCTAATGAAGATGCTGTCCTCATGTTACCTCCAGTGTTTCAGTTCAGCTTTCAAGCCAATCATTTGCTCATTTGTTCTGCAAGATATGACCTATGTGCTTCGCACTGAACACTGTACCAATCGTCTATGGACCCCTGTCTCCATGAGGTTTGGATCAGAGCACTGGACAGAGCAAAATCTACTTTATGAGTTCACCCTACCCTGCCTCACATTTTAGCTCTCCTTGGTTCCCCACCTAAACTAGAAACCTTTCTGTTTATCGCTCTGCTCTGTCTTTGCCTACTCATGAGACATTCTCTGACTTTTACCCCACTGATCTGTGGTTGTCTACAGCCCTCCAAGGAAGGCTGGCTTCGTGAGAAACCATTCCTCATTCATCAACTCCTCCAAGAATGCTGTCCGTCTCCTTGACCCACCCTTGCTTCTCTTGCCTCACCCAGAGTAGAAGCTTTTCCTTCTACTGCACTTTGCATGACACAGGTCTTAAAGAACGCTCTCCTCCTCCCCATGGGGCACAGAATACAGAGATTGTCTTCGTATTTCTTACCCTTACTTGGGACATTATGAGCACGTGTTTCAGATTACGTTTGTCTAGATGTTAATCCTAGAAGAGATTTGAGGACAGTTTAGTTGGGAAGTGATTTCTGGGACACGGTGGGGAGTAGGGAGATTACTCAGGAAAGCAGATATTGTAAATAAGTTACTGTTGCCCATAAAGTATGGCTCACATAGAAAATTCTGGAAGCCTTTATTGACTACATCTTCACAGTATCCCTCCAGGGTTAAGAGAGCGGTGATTTTGTTTGTTTGTTTGTTTGTTTGTTTTTCAAGACAGGGTTTCTCTGTATAGCCCTGGATGTCCTGGAACTCACTTTGTACACCAGGCTGGCCTCGAACTCAGAAATCTGCCTGCCTTTGCCTCCCGAGTGTTGGGATTAAAGGCGTGCGCCACCATGCCCGGTGACTTTTTTGTTGTTGTTGTTTTGGTTTTTTGGGTTTTTTTTTTGTTTTTGAGAGCTGTGATCTTTATACAAAGATCCTACTAGTCATAGGTTAAGACAACGGAGAAGTGGTTAGGCATACAAAAGCAGATCTTGAGATGCTGAAGGGATCAGGCTGGAACTCAAATTGATTATCCTGAAAGCTGACAAACTCTAGACCAGCACTAAACACAAGATAATAATCTTCATTCACTTCTTTCTCCTTTTATTTTAATTGAGACAGCATTATCCTAAGAGCTACCTTCAAAAGACTATCAGAGTCCACTCTAACCTTGGACTCAAGTCCTTCTCGTTCATCTCACATGGGTTTTATCTTGGCCAGATTTGGTTCTATTTATTTTTATATTAGTTCAATATTCTTTTCCCTACTGTAGCAGACTTAATTTAACTTAAGTTCACTTTTACTCTAACAGCCTTCTAACTTACCATCCACCTTACATTTTAAAATTCATTTTATTAATATAACCTCTGAGTTTTCCCTCCATACCATGGAAACTTTAAGCTCAACTATTTGCAAGCTACTCCTGTCTTTATTGATTCGTCTAATAGATACATGTGATCATGATGATACTGCAAACATGAGGAATTATCCCAGTAATGGCAGGCATAACATTGAAATGGATTGTGTACTCTTTGGCAAAAGTTTTAATACACTGACTTCAGGAGAGTCAGGCTGCTTGGCAACAGACAAAACGAAAACCATACAAACAAAAAACATTTGATTGGATTCAGGGAAGGGTCTAGGATTTGTTAGTCATAGAAAGTGAAGACCCAATTGCTTTTGGAAATTTTTTTCTGATGGTTTAAGGGGAACTTCTCAAGTGTGAGATATAAATCAAGGGCCAACTTGTCTCTGGAGACATCCTGGCATTATTTTATACCTAATGGTATTTCCCTTTGATAAGGATGTACAGAGCAGGCATGATCCAATGCTGTCATAGGAAGGAGAGAGAGATCGGTAAGTCAAATCTTTTGTGGATAAAGGCCAGGGAAACCCACATAGTCTTTTGTTTCCCTGAGTGCCCCTATCATGATTTTTACTACTTTAATATCCAGTCTTACATGTCTTCTGTAACACCTTACAAAGCTTAGACTCAATCTTAGCTTCCTTGGTAGGAACTATGAGTCCCTCATGTACTCTGTTCACCAAGCCCCAGGCTCACTGTGTCTGAACATCACTCATCCTCTTTATCCTCTGTGATTAGCAGCTATCTCTTTATCAACTAGCATGCTCACAGACCCATACCTTGGTTCATGGCAAACTTTCTGCCTTTAAGATGTTTTCACACACATTGTTGCTCACTGCCAATTAGGTACACACTGCTCTCCACAATACAAACAACCAAATAGTTCTGTTTCCTGATCATCTCAGACTGTTTTGGAAGGTTTCCTACATATTTCTGGACAGCAAGTTATCTTCATGAATGCAGTTGGGTTTGTTAAGTAATGCACAATGCTGTGTTCGCCTTTGCATTTCAAACACCTAGCACTATAATTAGTAAATAATGTTCTTTGGGGACCACATTTTAAGAAAAATGAATAATGAAATTATTTTTTATATAATGTTTTCTCTATTTCCACTAATCTCATTAGCATTGAATTTCTTGATCTATTTCAGATGTCTGATATACATTTAAATATTTCATAAGAAAGTAAATAAAATTAGAAATTTATTTGTTACAATGATGAGTGAGTATGAAGATGTCTCTTCAGAGACAACTATATGTCATCAATATAATATAAATGTTAAATGTCTGCTGCCTTTCATAGTGATGAGTAATATTTTAAACAGCCATTTTCTTAAGTAATTTTTTAAAATATGTACTCCATTTATGTGTTGGGAATACACACCATTCATTTGATTAACATAAATCAAGTTGTCACAAACTGCTATCGGAACCTACACCATGCTGCTTTGGATGTGCATTAAGTAGTAAATCAATTTCATTGGAAGCTTGGGTTTCTGCATTCCACTGAGAATGCACTCACTGTTCCCAGAGATGCAACAATCCTTTTACAAATCTCTTGAGTTGTTTCAATACATTTTTCCTATTTATGAATTGCCACACCACTAGATAATCCAAAACAAAAGCCAAAAGTATTTAGACCTGTGCAAAAGTCACATCTCTGTGGTATTATAGACGTTCTGAAGCTTTGAATCATACTCAGTTAGCCCTGTCACACACCTTGACAACGGTGTGTCAGCATCTGTTGGCTAGCATCATATAGTCCGATATGTTCCTGGAGAGGTTTTAGAACAAAAGATAATACAAAAAGTCTAGTGAGATAGCAAAAGAATATGATTCTTCATTGGACAGATGAAAGTCATTGCTTGTCACAAGCATCACCTGTGTGTGCATCCACTAAATTATCCACCCACTAAGGTGTTTCCATTTTATAGAAAATTTATCAGCAGTCTACAGAAAGCAAGACTAGTCCAGCCTCACATCTAAATCCGTTGGCATCCAGGTGCTGTAAATTGTAGTTTTAAGTCCATTGCAAGAAGAGCACTTTGGTGTTTTAAAAACTTTTTCAGGAAGAAGATACATTTAGGGTATGAAAAGCTTTTTCCTTGAGCAGCATGAATACCCAAGGGAGCTCTCTTTCTTAAACTGAAACAGTTTACCCAATCCCTTTTGACATAAGATGATTGCTTCTACTTTACAGAAAGTGCACACACATATGATCTGCATATATAGAATAGCCCATGATCTCTAATCTGTGTTCAGACACAAAATAAGTTAACTCATTTTAACCGGCTCATAGGATGATGTTCTAGTCCCCACAGTTTTAGAAGCAACCCCCAGTGCTGCATGCTGCTTCTGTAGCAACTGTGGATTGAATGGTCCTTTGAAAGCACTTCCATAAATATTTCTGGGAAGGAATAATCTGCTCCCATTACATTTACAAATGTATCTTAATAGCAGAGCAAACAAACAGTTCAGACATCATATCAGGGCACAGGGGAACAGTAAGGGGCGTTCTGGTGAGTATACCTCATTACCAAGAATTGCATCACTGATTTTCTCTGAGGGAGACATATTTCTTGACAACCTGTCACCAGGAGACATGTGAATGTTCAGTGAACAAAGACTAACATTAACATTATGTATGCTAAAAAATTGAATCCCCCAGCCTCTGACAAAATGGGAATGTCTTCTTATGGCAAATAAAATACTGAAAAAATAATTAAGAGAGGAGCACGTTGAAAATTTAAAAAATTACTGTGTCTGACTAAAATTGTTATTACTTGTAGAAAATGTGGAAGTCATTAAAAAACATTGTAAATTTATTTTTGATAAGTAAGTGGATGTAGTTTGTATTATCCTGTTAATAATTTCATTTATCAGCTGTTTGTTTCTGCAAAATTATGCTAGAACTTATGTCTTCTATTAATAACTATTTTTGTTTGTGAAATGAGAGATAATGAAAATATCTCCTAGATGATGGTAATTTGAATTATATATTTGCATGAATGGTTAACAACAGTGTTCCTGGATATATACATATATACATATAAATATATATATGTATATATATTTACTACTTGCTTAGAATAGCTATAGAGTGATTGAGCATTACACACACACATAATAAATAATTTCCTTCCAATCTTTGAAAGGAAGACTCTTAAACAAATGTGAAAATAACCAATTATTTTCATGCAGCTCCAAAAGAATGTGGCAGACATGGCAGATAAGAGATTCTCTTCATAAATTCATTTATTCACCTCACATTCCGATCACAGCCCCCCTCCTCCTCTCCTCCCAGTCCCACCCTTACAAGTCCCTCTCTCGTTACCCCCAGATAACAGTTTGTTATGACCAGGCATCTCATGCTGTGTAATTCCCAGAACAAGGCAATCCCAGCCCCATATCCCACCACCTGCAACCTTGAGCTTCTCATCTCTCCAGCACCATCTGCCAGTGAGAATGCCACTCAGGACTCTTTTATCTGTCTAGCTAGGATGCGAACACTTCTGCTCCACAGCAAGAAATAAAGTTTTGTTATAAAAGCCAAATCTGGGCTTTAACACTCCCAGGAAAGAGCCAATTGTGGGTGACTGATAGCACGTGCGAGTCATGGTTTGCTCAGCTCTCAGCATTACTTCCTGCTTGTGAAGTTTCTGATATGTGTCATCTTTTAGAAAAACACAGTGCAAGTTAAAGAGGTTCCTTGTTCTTTCCTTGTTCTGGGACAGTGTGACTACTAACTTCACTATTTGCTGAGGAGGAAAAAAAAAAGCTATGCTTAAAAAAGATGGCCATAGAATGCTTGAGAAAGTTTTTGTTTTAAATAAAAGTATTATTTTTTTACAATAGAAATTGATGCATAGACACACTGTAAATTTTCCAATCACCTTACTCAGTGGGATGGGGAAATGATAGTTAGATTCTCACTCTTTCCAGCCTCTTCCAGAGACTGGGAAAATGGCTTAGCTCTGTGAACTGTCTGGATCTAGGCATGGAGATAGTGGTCTCTCCTTGCTTTTTGTGCCTTCTTCCTTCCTCTCTCCTTACCTGCTTCCTTCTCTTCTTCCTTTTGTGTCTTTTTTGTTTGTTTTAGAAGAAAGAATTTCAGTATATACTGATCAGTGGTTAGCTTTACATGACATTCTCCTGACTCTGTTGCCCAAATTAAGAAATTACAGTTTCGAGACTTGTTTTAACATGCCTTGTCATTCATGTTCTCAACCTGTGCAAATGTATGAAACCTATTAGATAGTCCTAGAGTGCAAAAGTACCCCTCCAAATTGTAAAAGTATCATTCTGAGAACATGCTGTGGTGTAAATTCAGGTTATATAGAATTTTCATAGAAATTGCTAGTAAGTGAGAGAATTACTATTAATATCACCCATTAGGCTTAGCAGAGGACAATCACAAGAATCTTAAAAGTCTCAAACCAAATAACAGAAACAAGAGGAACAGAACAGCAACAAGGTGCCACCTCCTTGAGACTCTAATGGCTGAGACTCTCACCAGCAGCTGCAGATTGTCTTGATTATGGGACTTCCATTCAACATTTACTAGGTAGCATCATTAATGAATGGTGTTTGGGAAGAAAAGAAAAGAAAAAGGACCCAAAGAACACCCCCCCCCAAGAGACCCCAATGTCATAGATCTAGTTACTGTTCTGTAATGCTAACACAGTTATCTTTGTAAGTGCAGTGAATAGGCCTTTACTGTATGGACAATGTCCTGGGAGATAAGGAATAATAAGATTCCAGGCAGACATACTTCTCCTTCTTCCCCTAAGGAGCATTCAGACTCCCTAATCAGGAGCTTGTGCCTCAGAGCCAGCATGAGGTTTGTGCAGCAGAACCGAGTCCGGCCAACAGTGATTTAGAGTACTCCTGCGACCAATTTATATTCTCACTCAGTTGAGAGAAAACCCACCCTGAGGACTTTAAATGACCCCACTGGAAAATCATTTTCTCTGCCCTCTATTTCTCTCCCTGAAAGTTAGTGAGAAACAAGATGCTGAAATCTGTTATAATTCTATCTGCATGCACCCTCCTCAGATCAGGTGTGTGGACTCTCTCCTATTACTGCCCAGGGACTCAGGGAGACCATTAGTGGCTTACCGTTGGGCAGTAATACTGCAGCAAGGAATGCTTTCCTTGCCTATTAGTTCCAGATTTGAAATATCAAGTAAGATACTTATGGGCATTGTGTCTAATGATTAGAAACCTAGAAGCATTAATCCTTTTCATAACATATACATATACAACACACACACACAGAGGTTAATAATGGGGAGTATTATCTGTTGCATATCAACACCATATGCTGTGTCATTTCCCAAGGATGAGTGACTACTGACGAAAACGTATAAACTCTGTGATATCTGTAATGGGTAATAATTTATGAGTAATGTGTTTTCAAGAATGATGGCCATTGGCAAGCCTGATACTGAGCACAGGGACCCCAATGGAGGAGTTAGGGGAAGGACTGATGGAGTTGAAGAGTCCTTATCTGGTATCAATGGGAAGGGAGGCCTTTAGTCTTATGAAGGCTTGATGCCCCAGTGTAGAGGAATGCTAGGGCCATGAGGCAGGAGTGGGTAGGTGGGTGGGGGAGCACCCTCATAGAAGTAGGGGGAATGGGATAGGGGCTTTGCAGAGGGGAAACTGGGAAAGGAGATAACATTTGAAATGTAAATAAATAAAATTAAAAGAAAATAAAAAAGAATTTTTCAAAATCAATACACTCAACAGAGTCTGTATTATACAGTTACACTGTCCAGTCTTTTAGCTGCTAAAACATGAGCTGAATAAACTTTATTTCTCCATAGGGAAAAAAAAAGAGAATTAAATCCAACAATTTGAACTCTACAATTTAAAGTTTGGTTTTGATTTAAATCTATCATATTTAAATAATAAGAAAAGGAACAATGGATTAAAATGATAAGAATTCTGATGATTACTTTTAGTTGTAAAATGTGTCAATGTTCCTAAATAGGAAAATAATAACAGAGGCACAGTAAGTGAGCTGAGCTCGGGGGAGATGCTGAAAAAAATTATTTTTTTATATTTACTAAGTTTATTCTATATAAATAATGCTTTATTCTGTGATATAATTCCATTTGAAATAATAAAATAAAAGGTAATAATGAAAAAAAGAAAAGGGAGAGAGATGTATGGATGAAAAACAGAAAGGAGGAAAATTTCTTAGATACCATGATTACTCTCTGGACATTTCTCAGAGCAGAAATCTTCAGTCATTACAAGAGAACCAAAACTTTTCCTAAAAGCCTCTCCCCTAGTAACATAAAGTTTGTAATTAGGATGTAATAATTATTTAACTTTTTTCCTTTAAAGGGCTTTAAGATGATAAGTTTGAGCAGACCTATGATATAACTGAATTCTATAGGGATAATTTGTACCATCTGATGCTTAGTGATGGAGGCAGCATAGGGTGATTTGGTCATTTAGTTCTTCTGTAGTCATGCAAGAAGACACAGTTCACATGAGTGAATACAACTTAGTAATGACATACAAGTAAATTTGAAGCAATCATCATTCTGCTAACCTGCAGTAATACACTACTCCTACTAACAACCTTGAGGTCTTCAGCAGCACCCAAACATGACACTGATGATCTGTTGGAAGCTTCATAATGCTTTGTAAACAGTCTTTCAACTTACCTCTACAAAGCCACCATTCTGCTATGCAAATGATTCTAGAACTTTCTCTTAAGTAAATGTAACACAATACAGTGTGACCAGTGACTACAGACAGAAAAAATGGCAGGGTGAGCCATAATATATTTAACAATGACTTGTCAAAATGTAGTAAATGTTATAATAATAGCTTTAACAACAACAACAACAACAAAATCCATAAACCAGGTATCAGCGAAGGATTTGTGAAAATAAAACATGAAACATTGCTGTAGTTTCAAACTTTTATTATCATCAAATCAAGATTACACACATCTATTTAGTTTAATAGTTTCAATTCTTTTTTTTTTTTTTTTTTTAATCCAGGCCGGAGGGCCTATTTTTCTAACAGTTGCTTAGCAACAGTCACCTTCATGAACAATTCTTTTTTTTTTAAATTATTTTATTAGATATTTTCTTCATTTACATTTCAAATGCTATCCCAAAAGTCCCCTATACCCTCCCCCCGCCCTGCTCCCCTACCCACCCACTCCCACTTCTTGGCTGTGGCGTTCTCCTGTACTGGGACATATAAAGTTTACAAGACCAAGGGGCCTTTCTTCCCAATGATGGCCGACTAGGCCATCTTCTGCTACATACTGCAGCTAGAGACACGAGCTCTGGGGGTACTGATAAGTTCATATTGTTGTTCCACCTATAGGGTTGCAGATCCCTTCAGCTCCTTGGGTAATTTCTCTAGTTCCTCCATTGGGGGCCCTGTGTTTCATCCAATAGCTGACTGTGAACATCCACTTCTGTATTTGCCAGCCACTGGCATAGCCTCACAGGGGACAGCTATATTAGGGTCCTTTCAGCAAAATCTTGCTGGCATATACAATAGTGTCTGTTTCAATTCTAATCCTTTTGGTCCAAAGTGGTATTGGCTTACAAAAACCAACCAACCAAAAATACTGTGTAAATGTTAACGTCATTACTACTAGGAGTCACAAACTTTAATGTTATAGGAGTGTGTGTGTGGTATGTGTGTGTGTGTGTGTGTGTGTGTGTGTGTGTGTGTGTATGTGTGATTTCCGTGTGGTTTTTGTTTATCTTGTAAGCTACCACTACTTATTTTGCGTGAATTTTAATTCTAAGTTATCCAGGTTACCATCCTCCTACAGAAACAGCTATTACTGATGTAATGGTGTGCTTAGAAGGAGGGGCCTATCATGATTGCCCTCTGAAAGGCCCAGCAAGCAGCTGAAAGAGTCAGACGCAGATATTTGCACCCAACCAGTGGATAGAAGCTGCTGACCTCTGTGGTTGAATTAGAGAAAAGCTGGAAGAAGTTGAGGAGGAGGGCAAACCTGGAAGAGGACTAGCAGTCTCAATTAACCTGGACCCTCGAGATCTCTCAGACACTGGACCACCAACCAGGCAGCATGAACCAGCTGATGTGAGGCCCCTAACACGTACACAGCAGAGGAGTGTCGGGGGTCTGGACTCAGACAGAGAAGATGCACCTAACCATCATGAGACTTGAGGCCCCAGGGAGTGGGGAGGTCTGGTGGGGTGGGGTGGGGGGATGGGAACATCCTCTTGGAGACAGGGGAGGGGGAGGAGGGAGGTGTGGGATGTGGAACAGTCAGAGGGTGGACAGGTAGGCAGATAATGTCTGGACTGTAAAAAAAAAACAATTAAAGAATAAAAAAAAATAGTTTAATTAAAATTATGACTGTGAACAAAACTGAGAAATCAGCTAGACAGAGACTGTTAAAATGCGTTGGTCCCATGAAGAAGCTGCTGCCTTCTAGCTCATCCTGGTTCAGTCATCCCCATGGCCTCAGGACCTTAACCTCAGTCCTTCCCCATCACACCACCCACTAGTCATATTATCTGTTCATGAAGTGTGGAAGTGAGGGAGACCTGAGGATTGAGAACAGGAGTTTTTTCTGAAGGGTTAGGGCACAACAAGACTCAACTACTGATTCAGCCCAGGCTCTGACGGGTAAACAGAACAGTAAAGTGAAAGACGGACTCCATGCTAGGATGGAACAGAAATCCCCTAAAGAAACATACCGAATCAGAAGATACAGAGATGCAAGAGCATCTCCAACGCAGCACAGAATCAGTGGCAGGACATAGTGAATATTTAGAGGGGAATTTTAAGAATGATCCTACCTTAGCATCAGAGCTGGGTAATTCAATCCTGGGGGAAAAAAAAAAAAAAAGAACCAGTTCTGCCCGTGAAGCTATTAAATGTGTTTTTAAGCACTGATCTTGAGGTAAAAAAAATGAGCATCCACATTAGAAAATGTTTGCATTAGCATAAATGTTTATATTTTGAAGGTGATTTCTCATGTTGTTTTGTTAGAGTCTCACAACCATTGACACTATTATGTGTGTTTTACAAATAAGAGATTGAAGGTCAAGTACACTGGATGAATTATTTAAGGACACACAGCATTTATGTGTTGCAGAGCTAGGATTTCACCATAAATGTACCAACGCCTAAGTCAAGGGTAAATGCACAGTGCTTGTCTTTTTAAGGAGAGGATTAGAGTTTGTGCACAAGATTTTGAAACTTACCAGCTAACAGAACCTAATGGAAACCCAAGTTCAGCTGCTCAGGAGATGCCCCTCATCTCATCTTTGTGGGCTTACTGGGTGAACAGTGATGCACTTTGAACCTTCCTCCTGTCCAGCAAAATGGCTTTTAAAATGATATGAAAGCCATTCACTTCCCTGTTTCCCATACCACCTCTCTCTTCTGTGTGCCTTTTCCCAAGGTGATTTTCTTATCTGTCCCTTCTTTGTAAAAGCCAGTCTAGCCCTGGAGTTTTAGAGGCTATATTTAGTCACTAAAGGAAGAATAAAAGCTACAACATTGAAGATCAGGAGGGGTGAGAAAGGAACCACCCCTCCCAAGTGAAGGTGTAGCAATAATCTGGAACATCTACTAACGTGCAAAGGATAATGACCGTGCTGGTCTCCTAGAGAGCAACTAAGGGATTAAATATGAACGTGCCCTCACAGGTCCCAATGAAGACCTAACAAGCTGATATTAACAATTTGTTGTTGTTGTTGTTGTTCATTTCATTCATCTTATTTTTTAAAATTAGGCTACATTTTCTTTACAATATTTAGCAAAAACTTCACAGATGAAAATTAGTCAGTTAATATATGCCTACCTCAGAATGGCATTTAGTAAAACATTCGAAGCAATTTATAGATTTTTCTCTCTCATTGGAAGATGCATGGTCTTAGTCTCTTTCCTGTTATTATGACAGAATGCCTGGTGCTGGGTAGTTTATAAAACAGAAGTGTACCTGTTGCTTCTAGAGTTTGCATTGCTCCATAAGAGAAGAGAGGAAGAAGAGGCCAAACAAGAGACTCTGCCCTGATTTTCAAACCATCTATTCTCATAATAACTGGCAAACTCCCTCAGGACCTAACTCACTTCTGAGCTCCTCTGTAATATTCAATCATCTCCCTCAATAGTAAAGATTCAATGTGAATTTCAGAGGGGCCAAGGAATATTTTAACTATGGTGGTCACAAAAAATTATTTAAATAAATACAGTGTTGAAAAAGAAGATATGAAGTTAAGAGAAAAAAAAAAGTATATTTTTCTGGGCCTGAATGAAGGTATTTAGTGAATGAGTGCATTAAATGGCCATACCAGTTAGTGGGGAAAACAAAAACCAACCAAACAAAAAAGACATTTGCCTTGCAGACCCTAGTATATCCTGTACCAGTTTCCATACAAAATACCAAAAAGGACAGAGATAAACACATGCAGTCAGAATGAGAGCAGAAATCAGTCTAACAGCACTCAATAAAATCAGTGCTGTCTTCCAAGCTTGTAGGACAACTGTAATTGCAACCCAAGAAACACACTGCTCACATTGGCTCTAATGAAGGAAGGAGAGTCCTTTGAGTGCCATCTTGCCTGGAGCTACTCACCACAATTCAATTCCAGACCAAACACAGGGCAGTTTCCCTTCTGTTCCATGATTCCTGGAGGGAGTAAGACCTTATGTGATTTCTTCCCTTATCAATTCCGAGTTTGCGATGCTCAGCATCATCACGTGCACAGAGTAGCGTAGGGCAGTGGAAGTGTTACCAGCTTCAGCCGAGTGTTTAAAAACAATAAAGGCAAGTTTCTTCTCAATGTTGGCCTGGGTGTTTTTGAATTGCCTCTGGAGAATAGGCCAGGAAGATTGTCTGTGGCCATTCCTAGGCCTGTGTTATGCTCTGTAGCCAGTTAGTAAGTCTAAGTTCAGAAAACTGGGGCTTCACACATGGCCCCTGCCTGTGTAGCCATTTCTTTAAAACTGAACCATCACCTTCTGGAGGAAGAAGACTTCTAAGACCCAGGAAACTCCCTGCTTACAGGATTTACAAAGCCCCTCCCAGAGTTTATATACCTGGTAATCTCTCTGAAAAGAAGAATTTTCAGCCTGCCACTGCAGGGAAGTCGCTTTCTTTCATCACGCCTATGTTGGGGTGGGAATTTGGTGATTCAGTGTCTTTGAATTATGGATGTGTCTGTAAAGAAACACTCACCTACGCTCTTGTGAGTAACTGACTGACCAAGTTATAATGAGGCAGAAATGTTCTGCCAGTGGTATCTGGGATGAACAAATATTTGTTCATGGCTCCCTAGGAACCATGGGGAGTTCAATTTGTTCAAGGCTCACACAGTTCTCTCATTTATTAAAACTCTAGATCAGTTAAAAAAAAATGAGGCTTTAACTCCAGTTAAGTGCCATCCAGATTTTCTTTAGTCTGATCTAAGGATAGACAGATGAAATGGTAAAACATGGGCTTGCAAAAATGTCTGGTATTATATTTTGGATTTTATTTTTCTTATATAAACACCTTTTTTGGTACTCTTGGTACTCAAGGCACCAAGGAATTTCCAGTAGTTTCAGTTTCTTCTTCTTCTCCTCCTCCTCCTTCTCCTCCTTCTCCTCCTCCTCTTCCTCCTCCTCCTCCTCCTCCTCCTCCTTCTTCTTCTTCTTCTTCTTCTTCTTCTTCTTCTTCTTCTTCTTCTTCTATTGGATATTTTCTTTATTTACATTTCAAATGCTATCCACTTCTTATCCACCCTCAGTAGAAATTTGAAATCAAACTATAGGTGGCTCAGTGGTGAAAACACCTACTACTCTTACAGAAGGCAAGAGTTCCCAGCACCCACATCAGCTGGCTCACAACTGCCTATAACTCCAGCTACAAAGGATCCAGTGTCCCTTTCTCATCTCTGTGGGCACCTGCTCATCCATGCACATCCACACACAGGCAGAGACACAAAATATATGTAAGTGAAAAGTTGGAAAATAGAATAAAAATTTAGCATCACTTCTAGGAATAAAACCATGTTGGCCCCACTGGCAAGTTGCTTTGGGGTACGGTGGTTGTTCTGCTTATCCGTGGGTTATAAACAGACCTGGGTGAGGTTTGGTTTAAGCTTCCTATTTATTGTTATTTAAGGACTCAGAGTTGGTTATTTTATGTAGTACTTGATAGACTTTTTGGTAAGATGAAAATGAACTGTCTGGTAGAGGGAGAACACAGCCCACAGAATCAATTAGGCAGGGTTTTCATAGCGGCTCACAGAGACTGAAGTAACCGCCAGGGAGTCTGCATGGGTCTGTGCAGTGTCCTCTGCACAGAGGTTAGGGTTGGGAAGCTTTGTGTTCTTGTGGGACTCCTAACAATGGGAGTAGGGGTGTGTCTGACTCTCTTACCTGTGCTTAGGACTCTTTCTCCTACTGGGTTGCCCAGGCCAGCCTTGATAAGAGGGTTTGTGCCTAGTCTTAGTGTATCATGTTATGCCATGCTTTGTTGAAAGCACTGGGGGGCCTGCTCTTTTCTGAAGGGAAACAGAGGAGTGGATCCGGTGGAGAAGGGGGATGGTGGAGGTGATAGTGAGGCAGACTGGGAGGAGTTGGGGGACGGACGCAGCTGGGATGTATTGTATGGGAGAAGAATGAATACAAAGTAAAAAGGATAGATAAAAAGTCTGCTAGAAAAGGTCACCCCCAAAGTTAATGTCTTTAGGACATTATCTAGCTTTATATCTACCTAGAGCCTTGTTTTGGCATTGCTTTTAAAAATGCCTATAAATAGTCATCTTTTCAAAATTCTTTACTCTGCCTCTTAAAATTTAATAAGTTCTTGATAAACGTCCATTCTATTCTTGTGAAATTGCCATATTTTAATTTCAAAATACATACAGTGGCATCACTAAAAAAAAAATGGATCATCATGATTTCAATGAAATTCTTTTAGGTAATCACATTTTAGCTAAAATATCCATGCATATCTCTAAGATTTGGCTTAAAGTACAAGGGTAACATGGGGTTTCTGAGACAATTAAGTGCGATAAAAATAGCAATTCTGAACCAAATGCTAATATATTTTGTTATACTCTATGTATGCTTTATAGTAATGGACACCAACTCATAATTTTCCCCCCGTGGAATATTTAACACCTGAGAGTAATTAAATACTTATGCCAATGGTTATCAACTATACTTTCCCACACAATTAAATTCAATACTTGACATTTCAATACAGGGTTTAGTGTTCATTTTCGTTCCTTTCTCCACAGCACTATGCAGAATTTGTCTCACTTTGCATCTCTGTGGGGGGGATTAATTAACTTTTAAGTTCACTATGTTGTATTTATCTTGCTGAATTTCATTATATTTAATTTTCATCTGTTTTTCAAGCTTTTACCCTCAGTCTGAATTCTTGGTCTCATATACCTTGGTCTGAGAATTTGTGATCTTTAGTGAAGACAGTATTTATAAAACAAGGCATAATGGCCACATGAAATCATCAGCTTTCTACATTTAAAACAGCTGAGAAAAAAAATGATTTAATAAGAGATATTTTAATCTTACAATGATGTGTTGTTTCCATATTATTTTCATGGAACATTTCCTGAATTTAGAACTATAATTAACGAATTAATCTACTGTGATTTCTGGTATTGAATCGAAGGAAGGTTTATGTCAGCGATAGAAAATGAAATACCAAACATGTAACTAACACATGGTTAGCATTAATTACTTTTAGATGTAGCACAGAGGTTCTCAACTTTTCTAATGCTAGGAACTTTTAATACAGATTCTTTTGTTGTAGTGACCTAACCATAAAATTATTTTGTTGTTACTTCATAATTGGAATTTTGCTACTATTGTGAATCATAATATAAATATCTGATATGCAGGATATCTGGGGTCACGACCCAGAGGTTGAGAGCCATTAATATCATCATGCTAAGCAGAATTGCCAACCCAAGCAATGGCTACATAACAACAAACATGCATTTGACAATCATAAGGATGGCAGTATAATTGATATGACAGCAGAGTTAGGTGTCTTTTCATTTTTGTTTCTTTAATTATTGTATAACTGAGTTTTAACCTAAAAACCATTCTTGGTTGGTAGCATAAACAACCCCAGCTGATCCAGCAGAGATTAAAAGATGAAAATTAAGTCAAGGGTTTTGAAATTTTCTAAAGATACAGGGTTACATCTTACTATCAGGTGTCACACCACTAATGGTGCAGGAAAGATGAAGGCTCAAGGAAACAGGCAATCTGTCTTTAATGAGCAAATACTATGGAGCACCAAGAAAGTCTCCATCCTTATAAATATTTGTTCAAGGCAGTATAGGACACAGTCAAATTAGTCCAGCTATGTAAGAACCTTTGAAATTAAAGAGGACTTTGTTTGTAGCTTAATTTATGACATCAGCTTAAATCAGTACTGTAAGAACTCCCTGCCTTTGGGGACTCACTGAAGGCACACACCTATTTCTGCCCTGTGCTTACTGTGAATCAACATACACATACATAAGGGCAGACTTTTCTCCTCATCAGGAGACAGTAAACAATCCTCCCAAGACAAGTCCAGCTTATACTGTTTTATATTACCAAGCTATGAGTTTTACATTTTTAAATGTTGGGGGAAAGTAAGAAACAAAGATTGTATAGCAGAAGCCACTGTAGTTCTAAGGCCAAAACATTTGCCATTAAAGTCTACAGAAAGTATCTAGCAACCTCTACTTAAGAAGTGTGATCACAGATCCAGCCCCAAGAGCACCTCTAGGAAATGTCAGCAAACATTTTCTGTAAACAAGGAGATATAAATATTTCACGCATTGGGTGGCAAATGACTGCCGATGACAATGCATCAATTCTACTGTTGTCATGTGACATCACTTGTAGATGATCTGCAAAGGAATGGCTATGTCTGTTTTCCAGTGGTTTTTTTGTTTGTTTGTTTGCTTGCTTGCTTGCTCATTTTTTGTTGTTGTTGTTTTATTTTTGTTTCGTTTTTTTTTTTTTTTTTTTTTTTTGCTCAAACCATAGGACAGATTTGGTGTTGACCTTGATTGTAGAAGGCAGTCCTGTAGTTTCAACTTGATCTGTGTATTTCTGTTCATGTATGTTTTGGCCTTGTTCTCATAGACTCAGAACTCTACCTGTGACCCAACTTTTCCTTTCTCCGAGTACTGTAGCTTACTTAGCTCCAGATACAGACTTCAGTTGTCTAGATTGTTAAACTTCTTGAAAATGAGCTCATGTTCACCTGTGAGATTATCCACAGAACCATGCTTTTTCTTTCTCTATCAGCTCTGATATTCAGATCTCAGAATGAAGAGCTTATTGTTATTATTATTATTATTATTTAGACAAAGTCACAGAAAACAGTTCTAAACTCAGGTTTCTTGTTTCCAGGCTGGAGTCCGTTTGTCACACTAGAGAGACTGCAGGCATAGGAGTCAGATACATTAAATTCAACTTCTTATTGCCTTTCTAGTTGAAAGTATTGGCTTGAAAGATACTTGGATAGATTTTCTCTCTGAGCTTTTCTTCCCTCATCTTAGACACCCTATGCTTCAGTGTGTGTGTAAGACACTGGCTGTGTGTAAGACACTGGGTGCGTTCTCTGGTCACCAGCCAGTATCAGCTTGATGGTGGTGGAAAACCATGCTTGCAGTGATGACTTTGCATTCAGTCTTTGCCATTCCTTATCCACACAGGATACTTAACTAATCCTTGTATGAGACCTTGTTCAAAATCTGTCTCTTTATTTAAATTACTTCAAATTGTTTCCAGTCCTTCAGATGCTAATATTCTAATGGCTTAAGCCCATATGGTCTTGGAGCTAAATTTATTCTAAGAAGGTCATTCAGACTAAAAAGTCTCTGAAAACTAAGGGCAATGGTTAGCTCAGGCATTAGTGATGATGAATTGGAAACATACACACAGAATATTCTGATATTCCATTCACCACATGACTTTTATGTAACCCAAGCAGTAGAGAGAGATTCATACATGCTAATTTCAACAGCATCCATACCTATAGTTATGGTTTTCTTGTTATTAAATCTAATTGAGTGTTTGCTAGTTAAGTCCTATGTAAGGGTCATCTATAAAACAATGGTAGAGATGTGGTCCTGTTTAAATTTATCTTGGAGACTTATGGGACCAAACATAGAATCCTTCTGAAAGTTAATTCATGGATAGGCAAGCAGAAAGTTTATCGGAGGTAATGCCTTAAAGAATAAAGTGGAGTAAAGGAAGTGGGGTATATGTAAGGAAAGCATTTAGATCATGATGAAGAGGTAAAAACTCTTGGCCAACCCTGTAGGCAACTCTAAAGGAAAGGTTGCCAGTCAGAGAGGAGCCCTGCATGGGTCAGCGCTCGCTAGACCCCCTGATCACACAGGACTACATCAACACACAGTGCCCATGAAAATCGTGGCCTGGTTTGAAATCTGGGGCAGATCTTTCAGGGGAACCAGTGGACGCTGACTACAGACCATAGTATATGTATTTAAGCAAGGGTTTCCTCAGAGAGACAACTGACTAACGTCTGTCCATAGCTGCCATTGTGAGACAAAAGCCAAAACTATGGCATAAGTGAACAGAAAACTCTTGGGACCTATAAAACCAAAGAAGCATGCACAAGTGAAGGGTGTTAAGCATACATCCATGCTAAGAAAGGCAGCATGGCGCGTACACCACTTTGAGTCTCATCTGACTTAAAGAATAAAAAAAAAAAATCAAGCTGAGATACCTTTCAAATGGTCATTGTTTTCAGAGACAAATGTTTACACTTGCTTTGGTTTATGTCTAAGTTAAGCTTAAAACTTAGGATTTAAGGTCTATGGTTTAATCTCAGTATTATGAATGAAGAGCTGGAAACTTGATTTATATATGCTATCTAAATAAAACATTTTTAGATTAAAATTCATTACTAAATCTTTATATTTTAAAAGTATCTTCATCTTCAGACTTACTGGAGAAACATGGAAGATAAACAAGGTAACACAAATCTTCATTGCAAAATTTCTCAAGCCTTTAATAAGCAAATATACATTAGCCTCTCATATAGCGGAAGCACAGGATAGAGTATACATAATTTGTAACCTAGCAGAGCACAGAAACAAACCAGTTTGGTATCTGCTGCACTATAATATTTGAGTTTTATCCACGTGAAATAATTTAACCAGTTTTGTGGTATTTTGAAGCTTTTCCTCCAGATTAGCTTCTATTTCAATTTTCATCCACATATACGGCATCAGACAGACAAAGCCCAATTTCCCATTTTATAAAATGTTCTTTCCAAAGTAAATCTTATATTTTTAAACCATTAGTTAATAGCCCTAACTAGAGGCTAAAGGCAGCTCTAATTATTTGTATCATCATCTGGAATTGGCTTTCCTTTTAATAGAACCCATTTGCACCATAATAAAAAGCGTGATCGGAACTGATTAAAGCTGGATGGAGCAGTTTTCATTTAAGGATTTCTCTTCCTGTGTCAGCCGATGTTTCTCTCTTAATGTTATTTTAATACAATCATTTTATGTTTGAAAATGAAGGCAATCATGTCAGTCTGTGAGCTAGCAAAAGGCAGTTATTGATTTTTACAAATCAGTCACCTTTAAAAATCCATAGGAGATGAATATTTATTATTTTGCAAGTACAAATCAGGATCTGCAGAAACAAGAATGGATGCATGAGGAGGTGATCCATCTCAGAAGATTAAAATGTGAGAAATAGCTTGCTTTAATGGATTCTTTACTCTGTCATTGTAATAAACATCTTTCATTGATTCTTTTTCGCAAAGTAGAAACTTTTTTTTTTCATTAGCTTCCAGTGTACCAAATACACAAACTGACAAACTTTAAGATGACATACTCTAAAACGACCTTTTTCTCACTTGAGTTATTGCTACTCACATGTATGAGTACAGACTCATCTAACATTATCATTGGGACTGTTCCTGAAACCTGAAGCAGAAACCAGTCTGCTACATACATGGAAGTGCCACAGTCTATACCTGTGAAGACAGAACTTTTGCATTGTTTTCTACAGACTCTTTGGGAAAGGGTGGGGAGGAACATGCTTGGTAGGTTGTTCCAGAGTTCAGGAGACAAAGGAAGGGCCCTGAACTTCACCAAAGCCCCTTTCTACCAAGAAATTTATCTATTAGAATTCTTTGTGGTAGTGATCCATTGGCTGTTTATAGAAACAAACCCAAACCAATAAAGAACAAAGTAAAACTCTTTAAACATTTTCTGTGTGAATTCTTCAGAAACAAAAACTACAGACAAGTTCTGTAAGAATATGCCCATTCTGCACTAAAGCAAATGCCCAGAGTTACTTGCATATAGTAAGCTTCAGTGCAGCAAATGGTTAGTGAAATAAATCCTCGTATTCTTTACATTCTTTAAGTCACTAAAGACTTTGGAAAAGAAGTGATTCCAGGAAGACAAAGCAAAGGTTAAAGTGTGGAGAAATGAATTGTTTTCTTTGTATCAAGCGCAGGCTAACTAATCCAGGGTGTTGGAGCAAACTGATCTTATATAATAAGCAGTGTTGACTTCCACATTAGAAATAAGTGTGAAGTTTCCTGTAGCCATGCAGTCTACCCAAGAGGAAAACAATCCTTTGACTCCTTGCTTCAGGTCATTTTTACAAGAAAGACTGCCTGCCAGTCTTGGCATTAAGCATCCCAGAAATAATTAACTAGACAGAACAAATAAAGGTTAAAAGAGCATCCAAATGTGACCTGACGCCCAGAGCAGGTAGCCTGCACATTGATAGCAGGTTATAGACATGTTAAGGCAGATCACATCCAATTTAGCAAGGACCTCATTTTCAGCAAGATTCAGCCCAGCAAGAGGGGTCTTGTTACACAAGCTGAGGAATTTAGAGTATGTTTCTTCCCATTCTCCTGGTGTGGAAAGATGAAGATGTGGTCCATTTACCTGTTTTAGCTCAAATGTATTGTCCTTATGGGTACATTAAAAGAAGTAACTAAATGTTTTTATCTGCAATCTTAGACATGAAAAAAGAAATTTTAGAATACAGATATTTTTGAATGCCTTTAAAAAGACCTGATTGCCTAGTGAATTCACTGTTTGCATTAATGTCTCAAGATTCTGCTCTATGGAAGTCATCTCAGTCATTTGGAAGTAGAAGAATATAATAGTAGTATTCTCTCTCTCTCTCTCTCTCTCTCTCTCTCTCTCTCTCTCTCTCTCTCATATGTGCATGTTTTATGTGGTATATGTCTGTATGTGTGTGTTTTTATGTGATGTGTGTTTGTGTGTGTGTGTGTNGAGAGAGAGAGAGAGAGAGAGAGAGAGAGAGAGAGAGAGAGAGAGAGAGAGACCCCTTGGCATCTATGAAACTCTGTAAGTTCTGATTGAACAATTTGTATGGAAACTCAGTTTCAACCATAGATCAAATAAGAAATCTGTAGTAAGGATTTTGGTTTCTTGGAAAAACACAGAAATACAAGAATATGCTTTTGTTTTAACCCCAGGTGTGGGATATGGGGCTGCTTCAGATTGTCCACAACAGTTGACTTTGACTTGCCTCGAGCTCTAGCAGGGTCTTGATTTTGCTAGCTGCAAATAGTTTCTGCAGTTGTGTAATGTTGTGAATTCTGGGGATGTTTCAGAGGGTATGTAAATGCTACATCACTGAGATGTTTGTAGGTTGGTTGTTGGTGGTCACAGTTTGTTAAGTAGTCATAGGTAAAGAAGAAACAAGAAGAAAAAAAACCTAGGTATCTTGACAGCAATGATCAAAGTTGCTCCAAGAAACTCAAAGCCCTTAATCAGTAGGAAGTAGTGCAACAATAATGGTTCCTCCTTTCCTCTTTATCCTTCTTTCTCTCTTATCTAGTACTAGGGGTTGAAAGGGTGAGGAAAAAGGGTGGAAGAGAGAACTCACAAAATAGGAAAGGTAGGTTACAGAAATCCTCCATCATTTTCTGGAATTAGGGGATTCTGCTAATATTCAGTGTCAAGTTTCCTACAACAGCTACTAATTAATCCCCTGGATAGCAACATTGATGGATCTTCCTTAAGAAAAGCAGCATTAGATTACGAAAATGAGCCCTCAGTCTCAGACAAGGTCACTACCATTCTGTGTGGATGAGTGCAGTGGAGGCAGGCAAGTTTATCAGGCTCAGGTTTGGGAAATCTTGCTATACAAAGCTTACAATCACTATCATGGTCATGGTCCTGGAAGTCAATTAAATACTCCTAGAGCAACTCTAGTGGCCTTTGCTTCTATTTGAAGAGAAGGGAAATCACATTTTCATTTGCTTTCTTGTATAATTAGATGTAGCACAGGCATCCCTAAGAGAAACATATTTTCTTTAAGGACTGGGGTCAATAAGTGATGAGATTTTAATTCAGAGATTCAAACACAGGATCTTAGAAATGGAGGGAAAAGGTGGTAAAGCCATTGCTGAATGCAGCAAGAAGAAATCTTAAACAGGAAATCTTAATAAATGTCTTAAATTTTTACTGCGAGATAATAGTTGTACATATTTATACACCTATGGAGAACAGTATCATACTCAACTATGTGCATGTAATATCTAAGGATAAGATTATAGTAACTGATACATTCATCTTCTCAAACATTCATCTTCTTTATAATGGTGAGTTATGAAGACAAATAGGAGATTGGTAGTGTTTGGACGGAGGAAATCCCTGATGTCCCATCCTGTTACATCTTTGTCTTTAGTTTTGTTCTATGAGGAGGTGATAGAAACTTTAACAGGTGGAAGATACTGGTGGCCTAGTCTGACATGCCCTGAATGTCACTGAGGGCATGCCAACGAAGTCAATAAAGAGATACTGGCCAATTCCTTTCTCTTTATTACTCTCTGATGGTCTCCACTCCATCATGTAAACCTATCATGTGTTTTCTTGTCCACAGCAATGGGACCACTTAACTATGGATGGACTCTTCTAAACTATAAGACAAAACATAAAAAAAATGTAACAGGAACGTAAGTGAATTTACTGGAGAGGATAGAGTTCTAAAGAGTAGAAAGTCTATTTTTTTCTTCTTTATGTATTTACTTATTTATTTAGATAAGGGTTCTTGATAAACAGTACAGGCAGGCTTAGATGATTCCTTTCTCTTGCTTCAGCCTTCCAAGTCCTAGGGTTACAGACATAAGCTGCCATATATGGTACATTATATTTTCCCTGAATTACTTTAGTTTTAAACTAACTTTCCCATGTTCCTAAAGTGTAAATGTGACCATGACCCAGTTTTGAAAACTAGGTATCTGTGACATGCAGTGGTTGCCCAAGGGCACACATGTATAAAGTGACAGAGGTGGAATTTCTTGTTTTCACTTTGTTGTTGTTGCTATTGGTTGTTGTTGTTGTTCCTGTGTTTCTGAGACAGGGTCTCACTATGCAGTCGGTGTTCCTGTTTCGGCCTGCTTCAGATATCCTACTGCTCAGATTTCATGGCTGCATCATCATTTCTAACTTCAGAGATGGGATGTTCGTTAAGCTCCAAGTCCCAAAATCTAAATCGTTCATTTGAGGTGGCTCAAGTTGGCAGCATTTCAGAGGTGTAGATTCCCACGGTTACTACTCAGGAGTTTGTAGAGCAACAAGGTTCAAGAGGATCATCAAAGACTGAATAGTCTAAAGCCTAAATCACCATGTGGCACACAGTTGATCTCATCATCTTTATCTTTAGTGTCATAGATGACCATGATAAGAGTGAGAACTTTTGCCCTGTCACAAAAAGCATACTTACTGTCAAATACTGTGACTTTCAACCCACTCTTCTATATTATTGATCAAAATTTAAATATCAGATAGAATATTTTGATAAAACTCATTAAAATTTAATATTTTATTCATGGAAAGACATGGGATTGTACAAAAGCCTCCACAGTCATTGTTTCTGCATTCAGACTTTATAAACATGGCTGTATATACCAGAAACTGACTTTCACTTCTGATTAAGTCTCTTAATCAGACCTCTCTCTTTTCCTGCCAACTTTTTTGTTTTACAAGATGTCTTTGTACACAATCCATGCCAACTACCAACACTTTAAATAGTATTTAAATACAAGCATTTTCTCTTACCCCCTACTGGTTCTGGATGCAAGAAGTAAGGAATAAAGGTTGGTACCAAGATAGAATGGGCTCTGCTTCTATCTTCTAGCCACACTTCTGTCACATTCAAAGACAAAAAGAGTAAGTGGAAAGTAATCAATGTTGTTATCATTGATCAAGATCTAAGCCTGGTTCTTTCAAGTTCTTGGCATATCTTTCATAAATAACATAAAGGTGAACACAGACTGCAATGAAATAGGGAACTTTACTCGAGTGAAGGGCTAGTACATCAGAAGGGAATGTGCTGTCAGTATTAACAGGGAGCCACATGAGTTAGGACAAGGCTCACATGAGTTAGTCAAGGACACCAGGAAGGGGTTATATCACTCTTCCTGGGGATATATGAACAACCATCTCCTCACTCAAGACAGAGTACTGGAGGTGAGCCAAATTAAGAATATCACAAATGTGTATCCAGTTTGGTGAGCCAATGACTTTATTGGAGTTCCTTATGGGTGGGGATTACTTACAGGAACCCGAATAGACCCAAGAATACCATGCCAGGATGCATGAAGACTCAAGAAAACCTAAACTTTGGAGCTCTCTGTATGTCTTGCAAAAGCTCTACAGGTCAGAGAGCCTTTCTCCCAAGCAGTCTTTCCTGATTTTATAATCGTGTGGGGAGAAGGCCTTGTGAATGGATGTTTCAGAGGCTCCTCAGACTTCTGCATGGTTTACTTCCTGAATCTTCAGGACCTTCCCTTTAGGATGGGTGTTTCTTTTGGGGGAAGTTACTATGCAACTAGGGTGCATTTTGGGTGGTTTTCTATTTTAATCGATAGATTGAATTCCATGCCCATCTTCATGCTGTCTTTGTTCCTTCTCACAATACACCTGATTTTAGTCATATTCATACCTGGTTATCCAGAAATACAAGGTAATAAACAGGAAAATTTCCCTAACAGTTCACTTTGAGGGTACTCCTCAGTTTGCCCTTGGGAGGAAGAACTGGTCCTCCTATTCTTGTACCCTGGACTTAAGGAGAGTACAACTGAATAAAATCTGTCTACATGTGATGATTGCTAAGGTATGGGCATCTCTGAAACCACCAGTCCTAACAGAATAATATTCTGCATGTGGTAAGAAGGCAATCTGCTTCAGCACATTGTACTTCTCTGGTGTTGGTTCAAACTTCTAGAGTCTGACCCCACACCATTCATTCTTGACATGTTTACACACAGTGCAACTTTGGGAAAATGTTTCTTGGTGATAATCATCACAATAAAGGTTAAGGCATGACTACACCAAAACGCTTTTGCAAAGTTCTTGTCTCTCATAAAGCACATTTGACCTCTTCCATAAAGATGGGTTCTATTGAATGAGAAACAATGCTCAAGATAAAGGTCTAGGGAGGAACATTCTGGGATAAACATAATGGTCTGGAGGATTCCATAGAAGCCTGGCACTACAGAGAGCACAGATCACCAGGCTATTAACTACATCCATTTCCCAGGTTTCCTGGTGGAAAGGGATATATATCCCTTCCGTTGAGGAGACCAGCTTTCATGTTTAACAGTTCTGGTTTCCTTGGTGCATATCTGTGAGCACAAGGACCTCTTGCCTTCTACACTAAGAGCAGGAGAAATTTATTCTACTGTTCAGAGTTGGGTGTACATCCATCTTAGTAAAGATGGAAGTTCTGTGTTGCTAGCATGCTGCTAAGTGCGATTACCCTTCTCTAGTGTTCAAAGTGCATGCTGTTAAGCATTCCTGGGCTACCAAGTATATTATTAGAAGGGATGTGTATATATATCAAGCTAAGTAGAGTCTCAGGTTACTATACTATTTCCTATGCTTGCCAGCTTCATTGTGATACAGTCAACATATATGTGGCCTTTGGGGCAGAAATATAATTGACAAGTGTTTTCATGTGTTTTTCTTTTACCTCAAAGGTACTCCCTTGGAGATGTCCAGATGACACCCTGAAAGAATCTCCAATGTTTGCATAAGACATCCCAAGATCAAACTATCAGCCCAAAGGAGTTTTATTTGCCCCAGAAGGACAAAGGGCAAAGAATAAGAGACAAAGACAGGAGGTAGAGGACAAGGGAGAAAGAAGAAGAGGGACAGGGGAGAAAGGGGACAAAGGAGGGGGAAGGAACAGACATGGCCCATAACCGGCTAATGGCAGCTTATAAAAGTAAAAGAGGAAATCCTGTGTTAGGATGAGATGTTTAATTGTAATTGGGTACATTAATTAGTGTAGTAGAAAAGGGCTTATGATTGCTGGAATTTAATACTTTTGTAGCTATACCCTGGTGATCAGTCTCAGGAGGAGGAAGGGGTCCAATAAGGGAATAGACCTTGCTGGCTGGTTTAAGAATGTTGTCTAAAGAATTTTAGCAAGGAAGAGGGTAAGGGAGAAGGGCAAGGCCTACCAGAGCCGTGTTTGCCACGCTAGACCCCTTTCATATGCTATAAGAAATTCTAGCCACAGTTGCCAAGAGAAGCCTTGTTTTTCCTTCTGACTCATCATTCTCAACCTTAGACATAGCTGTTGTTCTGATGGGCAGTTGTGTCCATTATTTAGTTTGTCTAGATTTTGACTTATCTACAAATAAGGATGTGCTTAGTACTGGCAAACTTTGACAAATCATATTTATCTGCCTTCTGTGGCTCATGTAGGTACTTAAATAGAGCTCCTATCATTAAAATCAACATTGCTGATCCATTGACTGCCTTTTATAGGGCATACACTGCCATGGGCACCCACAAGACCTTTTCCTCCATGTAACAGGGAATCGCCACCCTTCCTTGAAATTTCTTAGAAACCAAAGTCTTAAAAAGAGCTGTATAGTGGTGTTTACAACTTATGCCACCCAAGTCAAGGCTATATTAAACTTGAATCAAAGACCAGTTTTATAAAACTGTATCTTTAACATTTAGGAAGTGATAGAACATATTTGGGAGGTTTTATTTTAAAGACAGAAAACCATAAGCAGATGCCTTGAGAAATGCATGCATGTGAAAAAGATGATTCATTTTGAAAACACCAGTCATCACTCTCAGGGAGATCAACTTCCCTTAGCAGCACAGCTACCCCTGGGCACCAGAGAAGCCCTCCTGGGTGATTGCCCTTCCCCCACAGTAAGGGTGATCTGCATTCTAACACCTGCTACCACAAGCTCTAAGAAGTCCACATGGCTTTGCAGCCTCTTTGACTTTCAATGAGCAGATAAAACTAGAGCAAGCAGCTCCAGGAGCATATTATGGGGATGTGATAGAAGGAAGAGGAAAAAAAAAAATTAAAGCCCTTTGGGTAGAAGCAGGCTTAAGCGATTTAAAATGTTGACCTTCAGGTCATCTGGGCAATCACATAAGCAGCTGAAAAGATCTAGGGGAAATTTAGTAGCAGATATTTAAGGTTCAATTGTCAAGAGGGTTTAAAAACTTCACCACAGGGCCAGGTTCAGGGTATGTTAGCATGAATATTCCTGATAACTCAAAGTATACTACTCTTAGCTTATCAGCAAGTAGTAAGTATACTTTTAAAATAATATCTTTTCCTCTCCACTTGGCTTTACGGTTTTTGTTTGTTTGTTTGTTTTTTCATTTTTTTTTAAAAAAATGTATGTCTGGAGCAGGGGAAGCAGTATGTATGTGTAAGTGCAACTGCTGGCAGAAACCGAAAGAAGCTATTGGGTACTCTGTCATCCGCCAGCCAAGGCTGCTAAAACAGGACTCATTTCTACAAAAGCAGTATGCCCACTTCTTCAAGCCTTCTTGCTGTCTCCCCAGGCCCAGCCGCTCGATTCTTAAATATTATTTAAGAAGACTGAAAACTAGTGTTAATATCGAAATGCCTTCTAACACTTCTTATGCCCGCGGGGAAAATACTAATTTTACAAATGTGCAATGTCATAGAAATCAAGAGAAGATATAGGATACAAAAAGAACACCCAGGAATGGAAGAATTGTAACATGGTAAGCATTTTTGAAGGCAGAAGAAACACTCCAGTTATGACTTCTACAGCTTTAGTACAATGTTCTGTGTCACTAAATCTTTTTTGTTTTTGTTGTTGTTGTTGTTGTTGTTGTGCCAACAAAGGAGAAACGTTTGAGAGGCAATAAATGATGGTGTGAAATCTGGTCCGGAGTAGCGTCTCGGATAAAATTCTGCTCCTTCTGTCTGAAGCTATGTGAATGCTGTGCCTCTGTTTCCTTACAGGTAAAGCAGATGGAACCCACTGCCCTCCTTGTGAGAGAAAGCATCGCTAATCTATTTCTGCTTTGATCTTTCTTGGAGCTCTTGTTGATCTTGTGATGAGCACTCACCGCTGTCCCCTTTGACATCATTTTCATTTGAGGGCAGTTCTTGTGTTAGCTATGGTAGCTCCATCAGTAATAACAGCTCCTTCCTCCTCCAACTAGGCTCTTCTTAAGGCTTTTGCATTTGTCCCCTTTTTGTTGTTGTTGTTGTTTTGGCCCCAGCAGCATGTAGAATGTTCCTCATACTATAATAGTGCCTTCCTGATTTCCCTCTTATCCTCATCAGTCATTCATGCTGGACCTGTGTCACCTGAACAGCCCAGGTGACTTTTGAATGCATACACGCCTCTGACTGCAGGGCAGAAACTGCCACAGTCCACTGACAGACGAACGTCTGTACTTTAAGATTCAGGTCAGCCATCTGCTATTTCAAAATCCCATGCTCTCTACACCTGCGGGGTGTTTTCTGAGCAGTCATTATGGCACTGTGAAAACATCAGCTACCAGCATTTTACAGTTTTATTGCAATCTCAAGCTTTTCTTTCCTCTCTTACGACCCTTTAGGTCTTTTGCTATACACCTGCCAGATTTATGGTAGAAATTAGTTGACACTCTCTACAACATTACCATCATTAAATAAACCTGTCTTCGGTATTATCCTGTGCAGGAAAGACACTGGTCTCCACACTCAGGGTTTCTGGTCACTGTTCCAGCTCCAGTCCCACAGACTTATGGTTCCTTTGAATTTTCTATGGGTCCCTCAGCCTTTCTTTTCATTTTAGAAAGAGGAAAGGGACATTGTCTTACAGTCTGGCTCAGAGGATCTAAAGGAGGCTTTCCAGCCTGCCCTACCATGGTGCCTAGCTTCCTAGGATTGTTCTATAAACATTTCCTGTGTTTAATTGTGAATTAAAACAGGCCACACCATCCACCTGCCTTTTCACACAAGAACACAAAACACAGAATCATTAAGTAGGATTACCATACACACTAACTGAATACATATGGGAAAGACATTCAATAAAATTTTGGTGAAGGAAAATGCGCAGTGTATTTGAAAATTAAAAAACAATCTCCTGTGACATATTTGGATAAAGAGATTGCTTCTGTAGCATCTCTTGTTAATGAAAAAGAAACGAGCACCCCAGGCTGCCGCTCACTGACTCCCTAGCATCTTTTCCTTCTGCTCCTCTGCTCATTAAACCATCACTGCTGATTCCATAAATCACAACAAATCCTTTACTAGGTAAGTTCTACAGTGACCTTAAGAATAAAATAATAAAATTCCAAAAAATGATCACTGTATGGAGTTGAATTTCACTCCCCTTTCCTTTCCATTTGTAACCCTTATCTGTGACATAGGTACTTTAGTCACTAAGCTAAGCTCAGTTGTATACAGTTGCAGTAAGTTGGATAGATTGCTTGACTTGACTGCCTCTCCCTCCCTCCCTCCCTCCCTCCCTCCCACCTACCCTTCCTTCCTTCCTTCCTTCCTTCCTTCCTTCCTTCCTTCCTTCCTTCCTTCCTTCCTTCCTTCCTTCCTTCCTTCCTTCCTTCCTTCCTTCCTTCCTCCCTCCCTTCCTTCCTTCCTTTCCTACCCCTTTCCCCTCCACCTCTTCCTCCCCTTCTTTCCTTCCTTGCTTCCTTTATGTGTGTTTTGTGTGTATGCGGCGTATTCCTGTGTGCTGTATGCATGCCAGTCTATGTATGTGCATTCAATGAGCATGCATACCAAGGCCAGAGAGGAATGTTGAGTGTCTTCCTTAGTTGCTCCCTGCCTTACTGCTCTGAATCAGGGTCTCTCACTGAACCTGAAGCTCACCACTGTGAAGATCACCATTTTGACTAGCTTGGCTGGCCTGTGAGCTACTGTGTGCCCTCCCCATAATGCTGGGTTTATGACAACAACCATTCCTGGTCTTTTACGTGAGTGCTCTAATTGAACTTAAATACAATACTTGCACAGCAAGCTGCCTTACCCACTGTGTCATCTCCTTAGCACTGCTGAGTTATTTTTTAAAACATGCATGCTAATGAGGTTCTTGTGAATGAGAAGGTCTGAATATTTTCTATTTTTCACCTACCAATGCCCAGCAAGTGCATAGGTAAGTGCTTAGTAAGAAATTTGGGGCTTAAACTCACAACCACCACCACCCCTGCCAAATCACTTAAAACAGAAGAAACCCTAATTTATACTATGTTAGGGCAAGCAAAATCCTGCTTCATTCTATTAATGTGTGTCTTAATAACTCAATTGCAGTTTGTCTTTTATTTCATTAGCTTGCTTTCACACTCAACTTTTTTCTCCTGAAGGATAAATCTGTGGACCATTATAGCCAGAGGGCATCTAAGGTAGTGCTTTGCACCTGGGAAAGCCATTTAATTACTGGAGCTGTCAAAATGTTTTATTGTAAACAGCTTTTCTGATAGATTCTGCCTCCCTCCTATGAAGGATCTTCCCCTGAAGACACTCCTCCTTCCCGGGACGCTGAGAGCACAGGTGTCGTGATTTAGAGGAATGAAGGTTTTATGTCTTAAAATAGTCCATCCTTCTTCTCATGTCTGATTAGGAAATATTATATGCTCATTTTTCCTAGTTTATGGGTATCATAAAATGCTATAGTATTAAAAAAATTAAAAATTAAATAGAATAGGCCACTGAAAGTAGAGAAAAAGGAAAGTTTTATCTAAAATTTTTAAGGGATACTCAAAGTCATAGCTTACTAAATCTCTTTGCAATACACCCCAATGACATAAAGGAAGAAGTGTGTGGGTTATAAAATTTTATACTTCTACCAATACACCTCCATAAATATTACAGGAATCAACTCAAGTATTGTAAACCAAGTGTCCACTTTACCTCCAAATCTTCACATCTTAGCTAGTTCGTCACAGCTTCTGTCTGGATCTGGGAAGAGAACAGTCAAATGCTTGCCACACAAGCATGAGGACCTGAGTTTGGATCCCCAGTGCGCACATATAAGAGGATGGGGTGGTGGCAGATGTCTCTGAGTCCAGTGTTGAGACAGAGAGGGACAGATTGCCATATATAGAAGAGCTTTTGTCTTGTTGATTTATAGTCCAGTCCTGCCTTCTAATGTTAGGTATCACCAATCCATTCACTGACGGTCCTCCTACCTCCACAGGATAGAAATTATGACTAGGCAAGGAGACGTTTTACAAATGAGACTCCCTAATAGTGTGTGCTCCTTCAGTGTTTCACGGTAGCATGGCAGTGGAGAGGCAGAAGTAGCAGCAAGTGGCACAGTCATGTGGTATAATACTCATGTGAACATCTTATATAATAGGACCTTTAGTCCTTGGCAGTGGCCACTGCCACAGTTGTCAGTATGGAACTCTTGACCCTGGAGACTAGATATTTATCCTTCTTACATCTCCACTCTCCATCCTTCCCCTCTCCTTTCTTTCTTAACCACTCTCAAACTTTTCAGTAGGCTCTTCAGCTATCAGGAAGATAGCTACCACCTGATCCCTTCCATGTGTCAACTGCCTTTGAAACTATTTGGGCTGACTGCCTCCACCAGGATTGTAGTTTGGAGCAAGGCATGCAATGGCTAAGTGAGCTAGATGCCCAGTGCCTACTTACACTACAGTAGCAGTTGCTCAAGAAAAGGGTACCACCCTCATAACAGGGATGGATACAGGGTCCACCTATTTCAATATTCAACAAGTAGTCAGCTTTATAACAACTTTACAACTTAGCTCATCGCATGCCTAGCTTCCCCTGCTGCAGTAGCCTTCATTACTCTTCTGCTGTCTTCATCCTACCAACTCAGTCTGCACTATTGAAACAAGGCAAGAAAAGACCAGTTAAGAGATATTAGACCTGAT
Source organism: Mus pahari (assembly GCF_900095145.1). Lineage (NCBI taxonomy): Eukaryota > Metazoa > Chordata > Mammalia > Rodentia > Muridae > Mus > Mus pahari. Next base: position 64,490,347 of record NC_034592.1, on the reverse strand, counting down.
GCTGTAGCATCATGAGAAGCAGCAGATGAGAGTGCTTCCTAGTCTAGTCACAGAATGAGCCAAGCTTACATAGCCCAGAACGAGATGCTTGAACCAATCAAAGCCTTGTCTCTTAGTGCCATTGTTATAGAGCATCGTGTTTTAGACAAACCATAGCCTTTCCTTTTGACAAGGATTACAGTGAGACTTGTCTTTGGGACTAGTCACAGCTTTGCCCCTCCGCATTAGTCTCAATATTCTCTCTGCTAGACTGCCAGGGGAAGGGCCTCCCTTACCCAAGGTAGAAATGGTTGCAAGATCATCTAGGGTTCATCAAAATTTATGATACCAAAACATCTGGTATAAATGATTTCAATGATCCCTAGCTGGACCTGTTCTCTCGGGATTCAGGGCAATAACCTATAACCTTTTGCACAGTTGTCTCAATACATCTATAGGGTGTTCAAGATGCCTGGGGCTGGCATGAAGGTAGTCTGTTAGCCTGGGTCCTTTTACTCAAGGCAGCTGGACAGCAAGGAAGTGTCTAACCAAGCTAATTATGGAGTCAAAAGCTCCAGGACCAATGCATTTGCTTCTTTACAGCAAAACAAATAGCAGGAGCACTTACAATAAACTGAAGAAACTCACCATTAATATTAGTAAAGACTTTTAACTTCTCACAGGGTCTGCCCTAAGTTTGGAGTGCCAAGGACATTTAATATTAAGGGAAGTTTTTCTTAATGCAGTGATGCAGGGCTCCCCATTCATGAGCTGTCAATCTTCAGTTCTGGGGTTTTCTCATACAAGCACAAGTGTGGTTGGTTAGGCAGATAAATAGTGAAGCTTATACTATGCCTTGAAAAGATCATCAGTAGCTAATGGCCATAATTAGAAAAGAATAATTAGCACATCCATTTAAATTAGCTTCCTATCTAAAGTCCTATTGTGAAGGATCTTCTTATTTCCTTGTGCACTGATAACTGTCGTGCAGAAATATGGACAAATCTAACCATTACCGTGAAATATGTATAAAATTCAAACAAATGATCTCATTATTATATAGGATAATTAACTACTGCAGCCATAGTTCATGGATTATTGTTGTTTCGAATAGAGCTCTAAACCCAACCTTAAAGAATTGAGTCATTAATAATTCTCTGCTAAATAGTCAAATAGTCCCATCTGTTCTCTCAGATGAATATAGGCATCAAAACCCATACCATTAGTGTTGTTCAAACTGTCTTGATATGGTGGTTTGAATAAAAAAAAAATACTCCCATCGAGTCATAGGGAGCAGTACTATTTGAAAGGAGCGGGATATGTGGCCTTTGCTTTAAGTGTGGCACTTGTTGGAGGAAGTATGCCACTGAGGGTGGGCATTGAAGTTTCAAATACTCAAGTCAGGCCTACTCTCTCTTTCCTTCCCCCTTCCCCTCCCCCTTCTCTCTTTCTTCTCCCTCCGTCTCTCCCCCCATTCCCCCTCCTCTCTCCATACTACCTACCAATCTAGATGTAGAACTCTCTGCTACCTTTCCAGCACCATGTCTTCCTACATGCTGCAGTACTGAACCACAATGTCAAAAGTAAACTAAACCTCTGAATTTAAGCCAGCCATAATTAAATGTTTTCTTTTATAAGCGTTGCCATGATCATGGTGTCTCTTCACAGCAATAGAAATGGACTAAGTCAGGTGCTGTGTTAGTCAAAGATGCTGTGTTGCAGCTCTGTCTATCAAAGAGTGCATGGATTTCATCTCTGATCTAGATTGTGCACTGGGGGAATATTTCTGTCACATGTGCGCACAAACATACACATACACGTCTGTATATCTCTGTGTATATACTTCTGCTGTTTTAAGAATTAGGATTATGGCCTTTATCTCAATCCACTAGCTGGGTTCTGAGCCCAAATTAACTAAGCATATGAGAAGGTGTGAACACTTGTAAAGTTGTAGGCTACTATAGGAAACAGAACAAAGATGCTCATTTGGGAGCTTTTAAGACAGAATGACAGTGGGAAGTGTTAATGGATGAGGTGTCAGCAGATCTACTACTAGGTATGGAAATAAGCAGATCTCAACTCTGCCTGTACAGAAGAACTGCATAGGAGCTCTGGAAATATAAGTCATTTCCCAAATTTCCTTAAGATTTAATTTTACAGAGGTAAGACCTGGGGTTAGTTGTATTTAAAAGTGGCTGTAACATAAGATCAGGGACTAGTCACTGATCTGAGTCTGGAGACATAGTACAAGGGGCTCAAATCACATGAGGTTATCACTGATGAACGATCATTTTAGTATTGATGTTTCTTAAATTGTATGTGGGATGTATTTCTATATCACATTTCTATGTCAAATTGAACTGGCTACTTGGGATTTGCACCTATTGAGGGTTAGGCAGAGATTTATTTTTGAGCGCTGGAATCTGAAAAGGAAAGGCTTAGTTTTTATTTAATGGTAAAAGAGTTTCACTGTGTTTTTTGTATGAATGATAGACTCAAGTGAGTAAGGAAATTATACAACCCTATAAAGTTCGAGGAAAATCAAATTGACAAACATTAAGATGCAAGGTGTGAGGGTTACCTGGCTTTGACATCTGTCACCACATCGATCACCAGGGTTGGTTTGCCTTATCTGGATTGTGTCCCCTTCCTCCTTCACTGTTCCATGTCCCTCCCAACGCTGTGATTTTTCAGAAGCCTTCTTCAGTAAAGGAAGACCGAGTTTTGGCAGTCATGTTTCTCTTTTGAAATCTCCAAACCAGTTCTCAGTCATTTTAAATGAAACACCAGTAGATAGCCATGTTCCCATGTTTTATTGTTGATCACATTCATCCCTGGGAGACTTCTAAGAACCAGAATGAGAAACCAAGACAACTCTGAGAAACTGCCCCTCCCCACAAGCTGACCTATGATGTGGAGTAAAGTATGTGAGTATGCATGGGTGTCTGTGTAAGTTCATGGTATACAAATGAGGAATTGCCCACAAGGGAGGTCAGTTCGAACAAGCAAAATCCAAATAGGACTCAACAGGTTCCTTTTCCAAAGCTCAATATAAGATCTCACTATTTTGAATCAAAAGAACAGAGCCAGACATCCTCAATTGTTCATCAAGAAGAACAGAAGGAGACTGGAGAGATGGTTGAATAGTTAAGAGCTCTTGCTGTCCAATCACAAGGTACTGATATCAAATTCTAGCACTTGAAGTATACTGTAAATACCGGGAACTTCACCTCTTATTTGGAAAGATGGAAAACCTTCTTTGGGCCTTTGTGGTCATAAAGGCATACACCTGCACAGCCATATGCACATGCACTCACAAAGACACTCTCTGAGCCAGGAGAATTGAAGTTATTCTAAAAAATTCTGTGAGAGAAGACATTACATTGTCTGGGTTATCTTTTATTTTTATTCGGCAGAATGCCTATACTAACTTTTCCTAATTGAGTTCATTAAACTTAGTCTATTCCTGTGGTTTCTTACCCTCTCCATACCCCTGAACCCTTTCTCTGTTTGACTAATGAAAATATGAATTTGTAACTGAGTTGTCTTCATTATGAGTTTGAAATTGTTCTTTCAAGGTCATAAGAACCGTTGTGAACACATAGGGCATGTGCAGAAGGCTTTTTGGCATCGTAGGTATCCTCTCTCTGATTCAGAGCAAACCTGGTCCATAGATCATTACTTTCAAGGTAACACCACTGAGTTACACTTCTGTTTCTATCCCACTCATAGTAAGGTCCCCATCCCTCTGAAGTATTTAAGTCTGTCAAACTCTAATGAAGCCACAATTGCAATAGAGGATTATCACATAATCTCAGAGGATCCAGATCACAAAATAAAATGACAACAGGACCTCGGAGACTTTATGGATATGTGTGAACATGTGTGGTGGGTATTTTGTCTTGGTTTCCCCTCAACTCCTCCATACAGAGAATTCTCAAGAAAATGACTCATTTAAAAAAAAAAAAATTAAGAGCACATGGTTGGAACAATTCAGATTGGCTGAAGAAAATCCCTTGAGATGCCTAGGGCCTCATTGCCTCTGACCAAAAGTGGTAAAACAGCCAATAACAAGGTAAATACACAGAATTTAGGGCAACTAACCAGGCTGTAACTCTCTGTGCTGGCCACTAGAATTCCAAAAACAAACCACAGAATAAAAAACAAGCTTGTCTAATATAGCCATGCTTGTTTTCCAATGAGCCTCACCTGGTCAGAGGGGACTTTTCTCATTATTTTTGCCTGTAACACTAGTTTCAGCGGTTCTGACTGTTGGAGGCTTGCCCTGACCACAGTTTGTTCTAATTGCATAGTTCATAGATGCACAGCATCACCTGGAAGCTTTTTAGAACTACAGATTCTTGGACTTATCCCAGACCTTTATGGCTAGAGTAACAGTTTGTGACCTAATAAGCCCTTGGGCTGACTCTGATCCATACCAATGTTTGTTCTAAATACTAATGATTCCTTACAATAGGTAATTCCCGTAAGCCTAGCATTTGATTGTACTTGGTCCCAATTCTGTCATTCCCCCTCCACTGATTAGGGGGAAATGCTGGCACAAACGGCAACAGGCATGTGTAGCACTAGCTGTTGAGACAATGGCTATAAGTGCTAGCATCTGTTTCTGCTGTACACATACGATAGAACCTGAACAACAATAGGAACTAGCCAGTACCCCCAGAGCTCATGCCTCTAGCTGCATATGTAGCAGAAGATGGCCTAGTCAGCCATCATTGGGAGGAGAGGCCCTTGGTCTTGCAAAGATTATATGCCCCAGTACAGGGGAATGCCAGGGCCAGGAAGCAGGAGTGGGTAGGTTGGGGAGCAGGGTGAGGGAGGGAATAGGGGACTTTCAGGATAGCATTTGAAATGTAAATGAAGAAAATATAATAATAATAATAATAATAATAANAAGAAGAAGAAGAAGAAGAACAAGAACAAGAACAAGAACAAGAACAAGTAGAACCTGAAAGAGACTTGGAAGGTTGGGCAAACTCTTCCCTGAGGACAGCACCCTGAGCCTGTGTCTTTCTACCATTAGGGAAAACATTCAGATAAAGTTACTACACTCTAACACTGCAGATAATTATATTATTGAATCTTGCAAATTGTCCAAATTTGACTAACACTAGAGTCACTCTAGAACCCTGAGTAATTGGGATAGGGATCCAAAAGCATGACTCTCTTCTAGGGGAAAATTCTGGGCCTTTCCTTACTGCTGGACATTATGGGTTATGTAACTCAGCATTCAGATCAGTCAGGTGTATATCCTGGGAACTGACATGGTGGTTCAGGCTCCAATTGAGCCTTTTTTAGTTGCTTCTACAAGAATGTGGGGAACAACAGCTGAAAACAATTGTACCTTGTGTCTTTTCCTAGCTCTTAGGTACTGATTTTAGATTTTTAACTTCAGTAAAATCATAGGTGGATATACTTGTTTCTTTATGTATCTATATGTTCATGAGGCATGTGCATTGTCTTTGTGTGTCAATGCCATGAGTGTAGGCACTATGCAACAACCTTCTACAGGATATCTAAAACTAAATACCAGCCAGGTGTGGTTGCAAATGCCTTTAATCCTAGCACTTGGGAGGCAGAGGTAAGGGGTTTTCTGAGTTCGAGGCCAGCCTGGTCTACAGAGTGAGTTCCAGGACAGCCAGGACTACACAGAGAAACCCTGTCTCAAAAAAAAAAAAAAAA
>NC_034592.1:64454743-64484545 GCF_900095145.1 Mus pahari | reverse complement strand
AGAAAGAAAGAAAGAAAAGAAAAAAGAAAAAAAAAATGATTCACTTCAGGTGCAAGGGCTCTGAGACCCAGGTGCAGTTAGAGCCATGTTCTGAACTACTAAGACGTGAAGTTTCTCCATACTTGGAGAACATATGGGGCAATTTCCATAGTACGTTACCGCGAAAATGCTAAGATCATCTATTTGTAAGACCTAATTTTGGAGTCTGGAATAGGGCTGAGGAACCACTCAAGAATTATCTCTCTTTGGTGAAGGGGGGACCTCTGAAGGACTCGAGTAAGAGAGGCCAAGGCTATCCTCTACGGACTTTCCTTTTGGCCCATGGCTAGATTAGTTCTTTTTAGACAAGAGTATGAAGGCAGCCAAGGTTGAAGCTCTGACGTATACATGGGGGGAAAATGATCTCTAGCCATAGACCTTGAACCATAGCCAGTGGCTTTGGGAGCATGAGCCAATGATCAGGATTTTTTTTTTTTTTTTTTTTTTTTTTTTTTTTTGTAGAAGCCTGTGAAGCTGTTAATACCATAAGAGGAGAAAGCAAAGCTCATTTCACACTAGCACATGCAGCAAAGATTTCATCTCCTTAGGGTGCTATTTAAATGCCTTTGAAGGACATGTGAGGGGGAAGAAAAAAAGAAAAAATGAATTTCAAACTAACGAACATGGAAAGAGCACCATCTTTTTACATATAATAGTAATGCATGTATGTGAGGGGAGTGAAAGACATGGTTGGTATTACTAGAAATATAATCATGACTCATTTTGCTTCTTTTTCTGATTACCTTTATTTTATGGATAAGTTACATATCTGCAGTTTTCTTACTAGCCTTTTGTTTTAAGGCTTGCTAACTTAATGTATGATATATCGATCCTATAACTACATTTTCTTTCAATAAGTTTAATGATTTATAATCAACTTGAGGAAAACAAAAAATTGAGGCAAAAGTCCACATATAAGAAGCTGTGAAGGTTTGTGAGGCAATTTGTCACTAAGACTGAGTTAAGCTAGTGCCTCTGCTACAGTTCTGCTTCTGGTCAGAGTTCCTCAAACTGCCAACTCAACAAGTGGCACTGAACTTGCATGACACAAAAGTAATGAGGTGGAACAGAAACTCTTCATAAACATAAACCTTTACCATCTTAATTTATGGTGGGACAGAACCCGATGAATATTCTGGCCAATCCATAGCCACGTGTTCCTAGTTGGGAATGATCCGAGTCAGGAGACCTACACTAGGGCACTCAGGTGATTGGATTCAGTCTTCCCCAGCTAGGAAAGACAGTTACATTTTTGACACCAGAGTGATTTGACAGCTTTAAAGAAGATTAAAAAGGTAAAACAAGTAACAACATCAGTGATGTTCCTGACTCCCACCTGACCCTTATCCTCCTCAATGTCTCACCTTTCTCTCCTCTGCATGAGCTCCCCTTCATCTTCCACTTACACCATCTTTCAAGCCATCCATGGTGTACCTCTACCATTCTGTCCCATCTCTCAGGTCTTCTTAACCAGAAGGGAACATGATCCTACTTGGCTCAGGAATAAAGAGAAATTAAGAGTGCCTATTGTTTGTGTTACCTGACAAGCTTATTGTAAGTTTACCATTTTGATGAATAATTTCAGGTGTCCCGTTCACACCACCTACATCAAAATATCCAGATTTCTGATGGATAGGTATCATAAGAAAGAAACGAATACTAAAAGAGAAATGTTGCATGTCTCTAGACTAAATTTACTGGCAGATATATCTGATGCCACTCTTCTATCCACCTCAGCTTCAGCTGCCTGATTCTGCACATGATTGTGGAGGCCTGTTCATAGTGTATCTAGCCAAATACACACAGGTGCGTGCTTCTGGCAACATTTTTGGCTGCTCTCTAGGCTCTGACTCTCTATGGTACCCTGGCATCTTTCTTGTTTTTCTATACAAGGAGCCACTCTCCATCCAAGTTTGGTACCCAAGGTCACATAACTCAAGAGGACACAATCTTTCCTCACTCCGTGTGAATTCAGCATACGTTGCTTTGGGGTGGCCAAGTTCCCGGATTAGGTCATTAGGTCTTGTTTGTCTCTGTTGTCACAGTTTACCACTCTTGTGTTTTGTAGTAGAGTTCTGAATTCCACTCTGTAATCAAGTAACAGCTGGCAATCCAGGCTAAGTAAACAGACAGTGGTTTATAAATGCCATGCTCCAGTGAGTCTCAACATTATATCAGATGGTATTTACAGCATATGTGACTAGGAGCTAGAGAAAGTACCCAAGGAGCTAAAGGGGGATGCAAGTCTATAAGTGGAACAAAAATGTGAACTAACCAGTACCCCCAGAGCTCGTGTCTCTAGCTGCATATGTAGCAGAAGATGGCCTAATCAGCCATCATTGGGAAGAGAGGCCTCTTGGTCTTGCAAACTTTATATGCCCCAGTACAGGGGAAGGCCAGGACCAAGAAATGGGAGTGGGTGGGTAGGGGAGCAGGGCAGGGGGAGGGTATAGGGAACTTTCAGGATAGCATTTGAAATGTAAATAAAGAAAATATCTAATAAAAAAAGGTTAAAAAAAATTCAATGGCAGTGAGATGACTCAGGGTACAGGCATTCCATCAAAATATGATGAGCTGAGTTTGATCACCAACCACTTAAAGGTGAAAGGAAAGAGCCAACCCATAAACGCTGTCCTCTGACCTCTACAGGAGACTCAGGTTCAGTTCTTACCTACTTTGTGTGGCTCACAATTGCCTGTAGCTCCAGCTCTAGGGGATCCTACAGTCTCTTTTGACTTATACAGGCACTCCAATCACATACTCAAACCCACACATGCTCACAAAATTAAAAATAAAAGTCAAGTCTTCAAAACTGTGTTTTGATTTAAAACTAAGTGATTTTTTTCTGATTGTATAATTTCTTACAAGTATGTGGTTGACACAACAACCACAAGATTATTTTAGATGTGTGTTAATATATTAAGGAATTACAACCCTGGGATCCAATGGGAAAATGTAGCCTTAAGTCCACTAAGTCAAGGCTAACACCAATACATTGGTTGTGTAAATGAATATAAACCTGCGAATGTGAGCAGTGTGTTAAAGAGGAATTACACAGAAAATGAGAGTTTAAAAAATTCTATCAAGGACTATGGATATCTAAAGAAGATCAATGTCTATGCTGTTTGCTGACATAATCTGACTATAACCATTTTTTTTTCAATGAAGTGTTTGTTTTGAACCACTGTTGGACTAGAAATGAGTTTGTTAACCTCTGTGCCTCAGCCGAAAGGACATATTTGGCCTCACAAATCTTCAGTGAACTTTTGTATTAGCACAATAACATATTATAGAGCAATTCTAACTAAATTGCTTAGAGATTTGAATAAGTTGTTGTGATTTTTTCCAAGATTTAAATACAGTAATTTTTGTTAGTCTAATTGCTAATTATTCTTATCATTTGAACAATAATATGGAAAATTGAAACCATGAAACCTGTAATATGAAATTCTATTTATTGCCAGTTCTTGTCAGTGGAGAAAGATCAAAGATATTTTACCTCTCAGACTGAATGGCAGAAGCCAACAGAGTATCCCCTGGTCTTTAAAAAAAAAAAAAAAAAGTTTAATGTAAAAAAAAAAAAAAATGCTTGAGATTGAGAAGTCCCTGCCTTTTCCTGGTGGCCTCTAGGGACAATAAATGACCTGATAATAAGATAAATTCTGTGTTAACATGTTTACAGCTAAATTCCTAAAATGACAAAAGAAATTTTGGAAGTAAAACAAATGGCTCTTCAAGTACTTTTCATATAAGCATGATTTTTTTTTTCAGTAATTAATGAGTGAAGGAGTTTTCTCAGTGCGCTCCAGCAGGATCCTATAAACATTCTGAAACATCTAGTTGTTCTTCTTCACAAACTTCTCTGCAAGAGTTTTTATATGGGCATTGCATACTTTGATCTGCAGAGTTGACTTTAAGAACCAGATGAGGCCACATGTGCTGACAGACCTGTTCTCCGGCGTGAAGAGAGCTGTGTAGATCTGCTGCACCTTGTAGATCTATCTCTAGAGCCATTGTCTGAAGAGAAGCATCTAGAAATTGACGGTGACTTTATTAGATCTTGCAATATGTATGGAATCTGGATAGTGTGATGGTTTTAGTTTATAACAGCTGATCACAAAATCAAGAAGATGCTACAAATTAAATACTGCCTACTATCAGCAACAAATACAATAGCTTCTTAAAGATAAAATAGTTGGTGTAAATAGGAACAATCAGAAAGAACTTCATGGTCTTATACTAGGGCAATGGGAAATCAATAGTCTTTGGCTAATTGAAGAGGATCTGGATAAATGAGAGTAAAAAGTGAAGACAAAGGATAGATTTGGCAGAGGCAAAAGCAGTAAAAACAAAAAAAAACCCACGAAAAACAAATAAACAAACAAACAAAAAACCCTGAACAACTAGAACAAATAAATCACTTCTCAGGAGACAGATGCTAGCTAAAAACTTTAAATTCTCTCATTCTTGCTTTTGGTAGAATTCAACACTCACATTCTTTGTCTTGGAGAGATCTGAGGAAGAATTCCACACTGACAAATCACTAAAGAACAATTTATCCTCAGACTCCCAATGCCTCTTCTCTTTTGAGTTCTTCCACCAAAAGCAATGCAGACCCTTATTGACAGCTTGTCGCCAGGCAGCCTGTCACCACACTAATTAATATGTCCACAGCGAGAAAGGCAATTCGAAGAAACGACAGCCTGATGTCTCACATTTCATCAGTGATAGCCTCTTTTCCAATATAACCTGCAAACTTCACAAATCTAGACAAGTACTGCCCCCTTCCAAATCAAGCACACTAGATATGAGTCAGATTGTTTTGATTTCTCAGCATTAATTGTATATAAGTCTGGCTCAGAAGTAAGGGAAGCAAAGGCCCAGGAGAATGGAAAACACAAAAAGAACCTTTTTGCCATGGTGGTGTTTAGGATTAGCACATAATCATAAGCAAGCATGGAATCTTGTTTTGTCCGGTAAAATGGATTGTTAACTCAGAAACTATGAAGGGGTTATGTGTGCTGGCATGCCAGAGCACTGTCAACATGTGCATGCTGTATACATTCTTCCCCAGTGGAGAAGAATCCTCTCATGACTAGCTATGTAATCCCCAGAAGAACAGTGGTTTCTGAGGGGGGGAGCCACTGCTGGATCACTCAGTGTCCTTGGGATGATGTAGTATCACTTCTGTACTCTCTTTCTCCCTAGCCTGGTGGATCTAAGCCACAACTAGATTACTTATTAAACCCGCTTCACCTTAGCTTTACTTCTGTGATCCCTGCATGGCAGCACCCTCTGATATGCTCATTCAGTGGAAACCTGTATAGCATCTGTGATGTTCTGAGTGCTCACAAGTGTCTAAGGATGAAACACATGACTTGGGAAGTTATTACTTCTCACATTGCCACAGTACCCTGTTTTATCTGCTTGCTATTGTCTTAGCTTTAGAAACACTACCTTTTGTACAAAGGCTGAAGTTTAATTAACAGCATAGTCAAGATATACAAAGTTCCCCTCCATTGACCTCATACCACATTGTTTACCATGGACAGATTGTACACATGTATAGGAGTGGAAAGTATATACCCTGGGGGATGCCTTTATCATTTATATGTTGCTTTTGCTATAACTGGAGAGGGATGGATGGAGCCTATTGTCTTATGGGTGGATCCTGATGTCAAGCCTTCCAGTAACTATATTCAGTTCATGATTTGGACTCGATCATTCATCAACAGCAAACAAGAAGCTTTAATAAATGCACAGAGTAGCTTCTCACCACAAAGACTTGCAGTAAGAACATATTTCCAAATTGTAATAAAATACTAAATTGTTACCAAACCAAATACCCTCATAAAAAGTTATAGTGCCCTGGATAAAATTCTACAAGAGAGAAACCATTACTCCAAGTTCTCAAGGTTATCATCTACCCGGGCTGGAACCACGCTCTGAATCTCAGTGAAGCCACAGTTAGTTATATTTTACCATGCAGTGCATATGCTCTTTCTGCCATCTGCAATTACTGATTCTTTCATCCACTCAGCGTTCCTGACCTCCCTACAACAGGGCCTAGCATTCGCCCTCCCATTCTTTCACTGTGTATGACCATTGAACACTCTTTCATTAGAACACTGATTATTTGTTTTAATGCTCATTTCAGCTCAGACCTCATCTCTTTGAAAACAAAGATGTTATTTGTTTGTGTCTCTAGTGCCAGGATAATGACAGGGTCCTTGTTTGTGAAGCAACCATTGTCAGGGTCACATGAAATGATCACATGAGGTGAACAAGGGGCAGGAATGCAAAACCATTTGTCCATGTCCCCACTAAGCGTTCCAGCTGTGAAAAGGTGAGAGTAACCATTTATCCCATTCCTGTTGATAAAATCAACTCCGAATAAAATGAAAGCCAAGAGTAGTTTTCAAATAAAAAGGCATCCATCCATTCAGCAAACATTCACTGATTAATCACTGTATGCCACCAAAGGTGAGCTGAATGACACAGTCCCTGCTCCCAAGCAGACAAGAAATAAATCACTCAGGTCCAAGGTAGTGAGAGCTGTAGGGTCCTGGGAGAGGGGAGAGATGTCATCTATACCAGGGGACTCAGGAAGGAATCTCTGTAGAGGACACAGTCAACGTCCTTGAAATACTCAGAGGCCTGATGTAAGAAGAAAACGGAGAGCATTCTAAGTAAGTAGCAACGCCATGGGAAAGCTAGTGTTGGGAAAGAAGCCAGCAAGTCCTTCGGGGAATCTGGAAGTAGTTTGGCACGGCTGGATTTGTGGCTTGACAGTAAGGACAGAATAGAGAAAAGAGACATTCTATCTGCTTATGTGCTGGTAATGGTAAAAATAAATGCTTGTAAGTGAGCCTCGAGTCTTTGACCTTTCTGAGTTCATGGATCCCACGTGTAGATGCAAACGGAGTTTCTAGAGGGCCGTGCTGCTATAATTAGAGTCGGGGTTAGCCAGTCAAATTTGACATATCTTGGGGAAATTTTTTCCTCATAACTCAGGAAAGTTACGCTAATCCTATTTGGTAACAGTTTTAAAGTTGACTGCATTACAAACCCACAAGTTAGGTTGGCAACGTAGCCCAGTGGCAGAGCATTTACCCAACGTACGCAAGGGTTTTGTGTCTATAAATACATAAATAATAAATGATCCAAAATATGTATGAAAGTTATGAAAGAAACATTAAATTTATATTTCTCAATCTAGACTAAAAGAAAATAACTACTTTGGAAGACAGCATATTTCAGTAAAACAAACCGTACTTTGTAAGTCGTGAGCCCTGCCTACCGACCAGATGTGACTGCTGTTTCAGAGCTTCCCCTCATGGATGACTGATTTAATTTAGAAGAAGATTAAAGTGTCCGTAAGAAATTTCAATAGTGATTTCTTCAATTGAACTTAATCCAAATTTGACTTTATATGCTAGGGATGTATGCCTGTTAACTCTAATTCTAGTGCCTGGCTTTGAATACTTTAATCAGTATTCCCTCCTTATAGTATCCAGGTGATGCTTACTAAGCTTGTGTGTAGGCTTCCTTGTTTCTCTGAGAAAGTCACAGAATCAAGGAACAGACTTATTTTTAAAGACATAGTTACACCTGCAATGCAGAATATAAAATTCCCACGGACTCTTGTAACTGTAAGGCAGACAGAACTGTGACACGTGCGGTGACTGAGTACATAGCAACTTCTATGTGATGTCTATAAATGGAATCATTCATTATTGACTTCGGAATTTTCAAGTCTTAAAGTATGTTTGAACTTTTCAAAGGACAATAATTAAATAAAGAAGCATGCTCTTGCTCAAATCAAGTGAGTTTAGATAGTGAAGTGTTCAAGTTAGGTTCTGATTCTATATCTCAGTCCCATACTCCCAGAAATAATACTGAGACTCAAACTATATACACACCCCTTGGCCATATAGCTAGGCTTCTCTGACTAGATATAACTTCAGTTATCCCATTTATTCTAGCCTACAGTCTACCATGTGGCTGGTTACCTGTGCTCAGTTACAATGTGTTCAACTTGTCACCTCTTCACAGTGAATTCCCCTCATCTGGCTCTCTTTCAGAATCCTCTCTCTTCCTGACAGTGTTCCACCTCCTATTTCCTGTCTTATCTCACTGGCCATAGGCTCTTTTTTATTCATAAGTCATGTTTATCAGAGATTCTTGTACAGAACAAGAGAGGCCCCTTGGTCTTGCAAACTTTATATGACCAAGCACAGGGGAATGCCAGGGCCAAGAAGTGGGAGTGGGTGGGTAGGGGAACAGGGGCAGGGGGAGGGTATAGGGAACTTTCAGGATAGCATTTGAAATGTAAATAAAGAAAATATCTAATAAAATAAAATAATAATAAGAAGAAAAAAAAGAATCTCCCAGAACAAATTCCATTCACGTTGTTTGCAGAGGCACTCAGTACAACCTCAGACCCAAGGACCCTTCAAAGTAGATGACTTGGTAGCTACTCCCAAGCCCAGCATTTCTGTTATTCACCGAATACACTTCTCTGCTGAATAAATATTGTTCTTTATTTCATGATAATTTGTAAACATGCAAGTTTTGGAAAAGACTGAAGATTGAGTTAGATGTGCTGGCATTTGAATGTAATCCCAGCACTCAGGAACTTGGGACAGGAGAGTCAAATATACAGCCTGAGCTACAGAGTATGACCCTATGTTATAATAATAATAATAATAATAATAAACAATAATAATAATAGCAGATAAAATAGACTGACAGGTTTCTTCTAAATTTTATTAGAATATAATTTGGAAATCTTCATTATAGACAAAATATTCGATGAAAACATCCCCATAATAAACAAACAATACCTAGAATTGATGCGACCTTTAGTAAGTAAAGCTCATTGGAAATCAGATGGGAAATAGTTCGTTTTGTGTTTGAAACATGAAAAAATCTATGCAGGGAAGGAAAGCATTAACAAAGAATCGTTTTAAGCTTTAAATTTTCTAAAAGCCCTATATCAGTAAGCACATGAAAAATGCTTTGCAGAGGAAAGGCTATGCATGCCTAGGTCTGAAGATATTTCCAAAATAATTCACACCACACTTCTGAGGTCAGTTGGTCTCATTTCTTCTCCTGGTAAGGAAAGGCGCCTAGGACACAGCTTGTCACTGTGAGAACTCGCACTGAAATAGAACAGTTGTTTCTCTGGATTTCAGAGTTCCGATTCAGCAGATGTCAGCCTTCCACTAAATACTCCAAAAGTTAAGCAATTCTCAGATAGGTTTGTGCCAACTGACTGAAAATACTGTCAGCTCTTCAAGCGCTATGAACAGTTAATGCTGAGGGATCTAGTCTGTCCTTGGTGATTATTTCCACTATTTGTTCAATTTAAGATGGTGGTAAGCCTCCAAGAAGCACACATTTAATATATATATTTAATATATACATTCATATTAAAATATGTAGGTTAATGTCTTACAGAATAAAAATGTATCTAGACATTGGATGAGGAACCTCAACTTTAGGTAAGAAAGAAAGACTTTAATATCGATAAAGTGAATCAATGTTTATATAGTGTCAGTACGGCCTATTAACACAATCAAATGAATTTAAGAGAGAAGGCCAGTATGCATATATATGATCAGGACAGACTAGAAATTATTCTACACCATGGCACATAGGTAGTGTCCTTCTGACTCCTTGCACATTAAACACAAAGCATATTTAATGCTCAGTGTTTAGACACGTTGGTACCAAGAAAAACAACTCATGCTTAGAAACATGCTTCCCATCCCCATGATGGGAACACCTGGGAGAATATTGAAAGTTGAACACATGCAGAAGAATTTATGAATGATAGCAGTATGGAAGGAGAAAAGATGAAATGAGATAAATGTGGTAACATGTACCTTTCACTCAACAATTGCTTATTGGGAAAGTGTCATCCTTAAACACCATTCTGAGTACTGAACAAAATATCACAGAGTTGACATCATTCTACTCTGTAGAAGAAGAGAGTAAACATGCCTAGATTTTTATCATACATCAGAAGGGAATACATTGTCTTGATATAATGCTATTTTAAACAGGATTGGCTTAAAAAATGTAAGCTAGTTTTCAGGAGGTGTTCGTGCAGTCATCATGTCTCAGGAAGTAATCTAAAACAGCACTTCATTTATAATAAAACTTATTGACAAAACTCCCAGAGTTTGTAGACAGGTACTGTGGGTAATGTTTGAAGTAGCAAGTTTTGTTTTCCTCGCCTATCACCAAATCGCCATTTTTGAAGGCTTATTGCTTTGGACCTTAGTAACAGTGGTGAGAATGCTTATATGCTGTAGTACTCTCAAGTTAGATTGACAGCTTTATATTCAGCCCATAAATCTCTAGAGCAGCATCATAAATGATTAAGGAGCAAACAGGTAAAGATAATGAAATGGCACCATGAATGGGACCTTAGCAAGGAAAGTGACATACAAATCAGCAGACCATTAACGTATCACTCTTGATTTCTTCAAAGACCATGCACATAGCCTTCGAATCACTTATTCTGCATTGCTGAAATACATCAGAAGCTCATATGGGGTTACTGCATCTCTTTTTTAAATATAGAACTGTATGGGAAAACAAACAAAAACCTCTCTTCAACCAAAACAATCTTCACAACAGCATTAGATGTGATTTTTTATGCAATGAATGATTGCATTCTTTAGGACTATAACCTAAAACTTACACACATACATTGAGATTTGACTCTCTGATAGTTAGATTGGAACATGATATTGCTGCATGCTTAGTAATTTATTCAATCATGTTACAATTTACGCTGAGACTTTTATAATTCCACCACACTATCCTAGGACCACAACGTTTTACTAAGACCTCGAGATCTAAAGCTAAAAGACTTATTTTCTGTAAATACAGAAGACAGGCAAGCTGTGGCTTATTGTTGCCATAGAAATGTGCACAAAGAAGAAGAGATGATACCTAACTTATCCCCAGGAGAGAGTTTTGGTGAGAATTCCTCAAGAACTGAGGATACTCAAGTTAGGCCTTAAAGAATGAGTCATATAAGCATCAAGGAGGCCAGAAAATCAAAGAGTATCTGAAGTATTCTTCCCATTTCCCAAGGGAGTTAAAAATTCTTTGGAAGAATCTAGAATAGAAATATGATCAATTAGTTATTTCTTAGTCTTAAACTCTTATTATCAACCTGCTAGTCAGTTTGGTTATATGGAAGAAAAGCACAAAATCAACAATTATGGTATAGTCAGTGTGTGGGATTTAAACATGTATCTTCCAGAAGAAGCCCATGGGATTCTAGCCAGGGAGCCAAAGCTTCTCTATCCCCAGCAGTTCCAATTGTTTGATGTTTCCATAATGTAGTGAAGTGAGGGAGATCTCATGGCATTATCTGCCTGCTAATCAATTGGCATTCTTATATACTGTAATAGGGTGAATAATATATATGTTTGAGGCAGGCTTCATTTTTCAAAAACAATCTGTGAACACATAATAAATTCCTACCTATACAAAGGATTGAAAAAAACATGGTATGCCTCTCTGGTAGATTGTTAGACTTCGTCTGAGCACATTTATGGTCCAAAGTTGAGGTCATAGCACAAATCCAGGATGCAATGTTTATCCACTCTGTAGAAGAATCAAGTGACCATTTGAGGTGGGTGCTATGTCTATACATTCTGAGCAAACATGCACAGAACAGATAACTACAAATCCAGCATGCAAAGGATATAGTCCTAGGCATTAGTTTCCAATGGACAAGGTCCCCATATAAGTTGCTGAATTTCTCATCATCTTGCATTTCACTACCAGAGCATTTTCAATCTTATAGTTCTAGAAATGATGCTTCAGCCTTGAAGTTCATTCAACACAGTCATTCCAGAGGTCAAGTGCCCTTATTTGAATGTGATGTGGGAAGAGGAGAAAGAGGGTGTGGATTTTTCTGGATCCTACAGTGTGTGTGCGTGTGTGTGTGTGTGTGTGTGTGTGTGTGTGTGTGTGTGTGTGTCTGTGTGCACATGATAATATATATAATGCATATAGATAATTCCATCCAAACACATCAAGTGATGTTGTTTTATCCTCTATATTCCCTTCTTTCATCCATTTAAAATTTGAGGGACCAGGTCCTTCTGCTTGTTTTCTGTCTGCCTGCCTGTGCTCTTGCTTGGATAAAACTCAGTGACAGATTCCTCTAGGTTCACATTTTGTCGTACAGAATGCAGAAGCATAGAAGTTTATAAATCTCTTTTTCTAATTCCACAAAAACTTGGCTCCTGTCAAAACTACACTCTTGCTACATTTGACAGCAACTTTGTTCTATGAAAGCTTGCTGGTGCCTTCCCTGAGGAAATGAAATCATCGCTCAGCATTGCTGGTAGGATGTGCCAAGATACCATGATATATGGGTGAAAAAAATATTAGTCTAATACTTGCAGAACATTATTCCTAAATGGTTGGAGGGAAAAGAAGCCCAAAGAATTCAAATGTAGCTAGTCCAGTACATAAAAGAAGAAAAAAAATTTCTGTGTAAGTTAGAGAAGTGTAGCTTCTGAAACCCAGGCATTTTATGGTGCAATTGTGATCAGGATATTCTGGGGTGTAGAGAAGAAACAAGTCCTACAAAGCTTCCGGGACTCATCATCTGTAGATAAGTGCCATAGACTTCCTATGGCTGTGATAGAACACCACTACATAAAACAGCTTGGGGAAGAAAGGGTTTATACTGGCTTACAACTCACAGGTCACTCCATCACTGAGAAGAGCAGAGCAGAGCAGGAGCTCGGAGGCAGGAACTGAAGCACAGGCCTTGATCATCATGCCTTGGTCAACATGCTTTCTTAGACCTGCCTCGAGTTGTCACCATCCCAAGGGGTACAGGAACTTCCACATTAATGATCAATCAAGAAAATTCCCCACAGAGATGCCTATAGGCCAACTAATGGAGTCATTTTCACAATTTAGGTTCCTATACCCAGATAACACTAGCCTATGTCAAGTTGATAAAACAAAAGCAACACCAAAAACAATCAGGACAGTAAGTAATGACTTACACACTATGGACAGATTCCACAGGAGAAGACATATATGAGAAGACAGTTTATAAATGCATCAGAGTTCTAAGAGAGTACTAGCAAGATTTAAAAGAGAAGTAGCTGCATTCATCCTGATAGAAAGTAAAGAACCTGAAGAATGTTCTTGGATATAGACATGTGCACAATTTTTTACTCATTATTCCCTAAATACTACAGCATAATAACTATTTACATAGTATTTTCATTTTATTAGATGTTCTTGGTCATATAGCACAACTTAATTTATGTGAAATGACCATAAAAGGGCAATTAAAAATGGGCCCAGGACCTCAATATAAGACTGTAACTTGTAAAACTGCTGGAAGAAATTACATGGTTATCACTTCCAGCTATGAGAATAGCAAAGAATTTTCGCTAAGAATGCCAGTACCTCAGGAAATAATAGCAAGGATTAGAAGCAGAATAAAAGTCAGCAGAACACACAGAACAATTTAGAAAATAGAAGGAAATATTCTAATTACATATCTGATAGGAGATTAATATATGAATAGATGAAGAACTTCAAAATTGAGCTCCCAATAAAGCCTTCAAATAACCACACCAGTAAATGGGCAAATTAATTCAACAGTTATCAAAAGAAGACCAAATGGCTGAGAAGTATTTGGAAAATGTTGGGCTTCCTTAGTTATCAGATAAATGCAAATGAAGGTTGCTTTGAGATTGCATTTCACATCAGTCAGAGGAGCTGTCACTAAAAAAATGTAAAGAGAACATAGGAGAAAAGGAACCTTTATATAGTGTTAATATGGAAGAACTATAATGACCCAATATGAAATCAGCAGGAAGATGCCATAAACCAAACCAAAACTACTAGATGACCAAACTGTATTCATGTGTATTCATAAAGGAATCTCAGGCAGCATATCACATAGATGTTTACAAATTCATGTTAATTACATCAATATTCAAAATAGCCAAGAAAATTGTCCATTAATAGATGAATAGATGAAATAAATACATATATATGCACAATCTCGTTTTGTGCAGCATTAAATATTAAACTATATAATTTGCAGAAAATGGTTAGACAAAACAAACTAGACCCAGGACTAATATATATTTTCCTTCATATGTAGAATATACATCTATCTATCTATCTATCTATCTATCTATCTATCTATCTATCTATCCATCATCTCTTCATATATATGGCATAATAGAAAGAAGGCTATGTAGGGACTGAAGGGTTTTAAAGGGAAAGAAGAGAAGGAAACAAGGAAGGGTGATTAGGGGAAAGTCTTTTCTCTAGGCTTAACAAAACAAGATTATAACAACAACAACAACAATACACACACACACACAGCATGAGAGCAGAAGGTGAACTATTGGAAGAGAGGAAAAAAAAAACAAGAGGAGGTGGGAGGGCCAAGGAGTGATAAAGAAGAAATTAATGTAGTACAGTATAATGATGCACATTCACACAAGTGTAAAAATGAAGCTCATTATTTTGTACACTAAAAATTATCTTTAAAATGGACACGAGAAAAGGGATAAAAATTATATGGAAAACAAAGGTGCTTGATTAAGCATTTGCAGATCATGCTAAACTAGGAGGGTCTTGGAGCCAATGTTTCAGAAACAGAAGGCTGAGCTGTACTGTTAAAATCAAACGAACTAACAGGTTCACTTCTTGGTGAGGGATAGGCTGATAAACACAGTCAGGTGATAAAGGAGTGAAGCAATGTTTATTACTTTCAACAGCTGAGGACGGCACTAAAGATAATTTTCAAAGCGGTGTCTTCCTGAATGCAGAAAGCAAGGGGTTTTCATTAGGGAAATTTACATATATTCATACATGAGAGATCACCCATAACATGTAAAGGTAGCATAGAAGTCATGCTTCTTTAAAAGTGCACATTCAGAAACTGGCATCCTGGTTAGAGGATTCCGTAGAATGAGTAAAGTTTATTTTAGGTTACCTGAAAAGAGATGGTAGCTCAAGGATTGCACATGTTCCACATAAATATCTCTTAGAGAGCCTTTAATCATATGCAAACAAACCGGCTTTGAAAAAGCATTAGTGCCTGTAACTTGAGTTCCAGGGGATATGATACTTCCTGGCCTCTGAAGGCACCTATATGCACATGGTATACTGTAAACAAGCAGACACATATACATATACATAAATATAAAATTAAAGATATACATATAAAGGCACTTTAGCTCTTTTTCAATGAAATAGAACAGCTCTCACCCCAAGTGCAGGCGATTGTTTCAGATTGCCTCTGAGAACACTTTTCTTGGGCTTGTGCTGCCATTCTCATAATTGAGGAATGTTGTCTAGATAAGTAAGGCCTTTTGAAATCAAAGATACTGAACTTATTATCTTGATTCATGGCCCAAGAAGCTTAAAACATGCATGTGTTTATAATTATTTCATTTCAAGTATAAAATTACAGTTTAAATAAAATGGATATTTTGACATAGGGGAGTCCAGTTTTGGCTTAAGGAGTCACAGAAATAATGTAGGCAAAGTCTAAGATATTCAGAGAATTACTTACATGATAACCTACAGTGTTACTACTTCTTCAGCAAACTCTTCACTTGCAAAAGCCCAGTTAGGGTTTTGTTGCCAGACTCCAATTTCTGCAAGCTGGGAAAAATGGGAGGAAAATTGTCTTCTAGTCTTCCCTCATTCCTTACACATGGATGTTATTTGTCCATTTATTTTTGAAGTTATACACTTCACTTGGTCTTTGCTCATATTTCTTACCAAGGGATTTTTCCTTATCTTTAAATCAGGTCATCCTCCTCTGGGCTTAACTGGTGAACCTTCCTGAATACTGACTCAGGCCTGCTAATTTCTCTCCTGTCTGCCCTCAGGGCCATCCAGTTGATGGAGAGATGGCTGTTCCCTCCTACTGGCTTGCCCAGCCTTGAGGGTTTGTGCTTAGTCTTACTTCATCGTTTTATGCTCTGTTCAGTTGATATCACTGGGAAGCCTGCCTTTCTTCTGAAGGGAAATGAAAGTGCAGTGGATCTGTGGAGAGAGGGAAGGTGGGGTGGAAGACTGAGAGGAGGAGCGGGGCTGTGATCAAGATGTTTTGTATGAGAGAAGAGTAAATTTAAATAAATAAATAGATTAGGGAGGGTGTATAAGCAAACACAGTACTGAGTACTTCAGACCCCAGAATACTAACCAATCCACCGTGGAACAGCCTTCAGGGCAGAATATTTCAATAAATTATCCTGACATGTTGCAGTAAATGCTATGTCTCCAGCTATGACTGACATGGGAAAAGTCTTAAAGGAGAGATACTGCATAAGAGATTGCAGACGGAGGGGTTATAGACCCCACAGTTAGTGATAGTGACAAATGCCTTCCTGGCTTGACTTGTTTTCTCTGCCATGCTGTGTCTCTCTGGCTAGTTGTATAATTGAGACTGAAAGCCATCATCATTTCCACCATCTTCCACATCACACTGAGGGTCATATCAGCCTTACATCCATCATGAAGGAAAAGGAGATCTGAAATACCTTTGAAATGGTATCACATGCCACGTTTTTTTGTTGTTTTGTTGGTTGGTTGGTTGATCGGTTGGTTTGATGAAGGGGAGTCATTTGGATTTGTTCACACTTTGGCATCATCTAACTTTATTTACAGTGC
This sequence comes from Mus pahari, assembly GCF_900095145.1. Taxonomy (NCBI): domain Eukaryota; kingdom Metazoa; phylum Chordata; class Mammalia; order Rodentia; family Muridae; genus Mus; species Mus pahari. The sequence continues at coordinate 64,467,802 of NC_034592.1, read as the reverse complement.
CATGGGAGTCAGCTAAGAGATCAGTGATTTTTCTGAGCACATCTGGCAACTCGTGGCTTTGGAAGCAAGGATTAACCATGCACACAGCACATCATACAACAGAAGCACAAGGAATTTTACAGACCACAGAAGAAGCAATATGCATGCTTGGGCCCACAAAGTAGGATAAAGCTTATTTATGTTCTCGGGTGCTAGAATAAGTAAAGAGAAGACTTTGAAAAAAGAAAAAAAGGGAAGGGCAAAGAGAAGAGAAAATAAAGGGGGTCCCAGAAGTCCCAATATGAAGTCTGGGGGAACCAAGGCTGGTAGTTAGCATTATATTCAGTGTGAGCTGTGGGGGTTTGGTAGGATAGTCCATATACCACCTAACAGCTGAGGTCCCCAGCTACAGCCACAGTCAGCTTTGTAAGGTTAAAGAAAAAGACAGAAGGACATTGTGGTCTCAAGCAGATGACAAAACCCAGGTCTTTGAAAGACAGAAAGATACTGTGCATCTCAAAACAATACCTGAGAAAGATCATAAGTAACAATGAAAAATCCAAGGAGAGAAGGCAGGCTAAGGAAGAAATCAACCTCATTGTAAAATTCAAAGGGAGATGGGGTAGAGATTTCTGTAATTTAGAACGGAAAATGATTCTTTAAAAATTATATATATATATATATATATATATATATATATATATATATATATAATTATAAAGAAGGCATAGAAACAGGTTTTATAACAGGTTTTATTTTTTTAATCTTTTCTCTCTCCATGGGCATATTTTCTTCTGTTAACATCTGGCCTTGTGTAAAACATCTGTTCACAGGAGACTTTTAAACTGTAAATCTTTTTACTGAGAACCCAAAACTTTCTGTTCAGTATTTGTTGATATGCATACTAAAGTGATACTTGGGGAAATCACCCAAAACAAACTATATCCCCCTTCTCCCCAAACCAGGAGTCACATGGTTGCCCTAGTTACCTGGTGAGCTGCTCTGTTTCTATTATTAACGTCACACAACCTAGAGTCACCAGGGGAAGAGTGACTAGCTCAAATAACTAGATCAAATTTGCCTGTGGCCAGACTCAGCTATGAGATTTTGTCTTGAGTGATGATTGGCAAGGGTAGTGCCAACACACTCTGGATATCTCCATCCTTGGGAAGTGAGTCTGGGCTGTACAAGAAAGCTAGCTGAGCATCAGCCAGTGAACACTATTGTAAGCAGCATTCCTCCATGGCTCCTGATTCAGTTCCTCTTTGATTTCCTGGTCCAACTTCTCTCAGTGATGGACCATGACCTAGACCTGTATGAAATAAATCCTTTTCTCCCCACGTTGCTTTTCATGAGAGTGCTTTATCACAGAAACAGAAGAGCAAAAATAGAATACTTAGGGATGCCCATCTGTAAGCTTTCTAGATATTCACAATTAGCTTCCATGCCCCCGTTTCATTTAATACTGAAGGAAAGATGGAAAGGCAATCTTTGGGAAGTGGCTTTTCCTGGTCTTCAGATTTTCTGACATTCCAGGGGTCCTTGTGTTATTATCCAGTGAACGGCAGCAAATAGGACTTTAGAGTGAGATAATTTATTCACTGTAGCACATGCTGAAGAGTTAAAACTCGTTGTTTGAAGTAACTGTTTTTATGCTAGTACCATGATGGCAAAGACCTCGTGGCCAAGAATCTGAGGCAAGAATAAAATCTGGTGGATTGCTCATCTCTAAGTGAGACATAGACATCATACCTCACTCCTCCCAAGGCTCAGGAATCATTGTGGAGGATGGGAGAAAAAGACTCAGCGCCATGAGCAGAGATTGACTACAAGGAAGCAGTGTTTCCCAGAAGTCATAGGGCAGTAGCACAGATGAGCTCACAGAAGTTGTGACAGCAGGAATAAGACCTGGGCAAGCTCAAACCAGACAAATCCCAGCATGGAGGAGGGAAAGGGGCTAGAAGTCCCATGTCTGAGAACGACTGTTAATTGATAGCTACTGGGAGAAAAAAAAAAAAAAAGAGTTAGTGTTCTTTAAGAGTCTGGCTCCTGGTCGAACATGCTCCAGTGAATAGCCACAAGCCTAGGAGTATTCTTAGGTAGGTGGCACTGATGGGATTCAACAGGGAGCCTGGCTCAATGCGTATACCTATATAGCATCTCTTGTATCCATCTACCTATGGCTCAGGGAAATCATGACAGCGGGGGTGGGAAGACTGTAAGGGCCTGAACACCAAAACATCTGCTATAAAAGAGTCTCTTCTAGAAATGACCTCATAAGCAACATGGAACAATGGCAATATCCACAGACATGCTACTGCAGAAAGGGGTAATCTCACGGGGTCTTAGACCTGAATAAAAAGCTACAGGCAACTAATGACTTCTGTGAGAAGGAGAGTTAGCCCCTCTCTGGGTTGGAATAAGCCTAAGCTGTTATCCTGTACAAAATGGTCAGCGCTGAAGCCACATACACAGATACAACAAAACTGTACTTAGCAAGTTGTACATGTATATTTGTGCATACGTGTTCATGCACACACATATAAAACACTAAGAAGAAGAAAAAGAGGCTATCCATTTGAGAGGAGGGCCATGGAAGGATTTGGAGGGAGAGAACTTGGAAGGGGCTGGAGGAAGGAAAGGGAAGGCAGAAATTGATATAATACTGCTTAAAAAGGTATAAAAATAAAAAAGACACAAAGTTTGGTGGGTATTAAGTAGATGGTGGATCTGGTAGCAATGAAAGGAGTATGAATATTATAAAATTACAAGGAGTATGAATATTATAAAATTATAGTATATGAGAATTTCACAGAATTCATATATGTGTGTATGTCTGTGTGCACTTAAAGTCCCACACCTCCAATGGCTCTGAGAGTCTCTGCTGCTTCCTATGTTTTCATAATTCTAAGTGTCTCATTGGAGATAATTTTTATTGTAATTTTAGTTTGTATTTCCTTAATTTTTTTAAAGTATTTAAAACTTTCTTATTATTTTGGACTCTTGATAATTGGTTATTTTTATTGTTTGTCTATTTTCTTCCTTGACTATTGGATCCTGATTCAAAGGATAAAAAACAAACAAACAAAAAAAACAAAAAAAAAACCTCTAAAAAGGTTTCTAGGAAATAATTTGGTTGTATATTTGATACTACGAAGGAATACTGTATGTTCTGTTTTCAATAAGAGTCCCTTTTCTTTAAACATGCATACTGACATACTTAGATGAGATAAAGTGAATCTTAGTTGGGATTTTAAATATTTGGGGTCCAGACATGCTCACTAATAGATGGTAAATTGCTGAACATACCTGCTGGGTATCTGATATCATTGCACTATTTACTTCATTCTTTTAAATGTCCTGAAATTTTTATGATAATAATTATACATTGGATGATTAAAATGAGAAGACATGAGTAAAAAAAATTATCAACAATGGAAACATAAAGGCAGATATCCTAGAATAAGAATAAAAATTAAAATAATATTACTCTACTCTAACCCAACAAATTTGTTCATTTAGATGAAAAGCATTTAATCTGAATATGCATATTTTTAAAAATTAACTTAGGAAGAAATAAAATAAATTAAGAGAATCATTGTGGAATATAAAATAAATTAAGAGAATCATTAAGGAATGTAAAAGAAACCCAAAGATTTTCATCTACTAAAATGATGAAGTCTGACCCAGACATAAATGTCAGGTATCACTTTGCCAAAGATTTAAGGCACTAATAGATTTTATTTTATATAAACTATTTCCATGATTAAACAAAGAGTAAATCCTTTTCGAATCATTATTAAAAGTCCTATGATAGCAAGCTCCAAGCAATACAGTTAAGTAAAGAAAGTTAAAGCAAATCTTCTGTATTCAATTCAGCCTTTTAAAATGTAGATATACATGTGCTGATCAAGTCAAATTTTCTGACATATCATAAAGTTTAAAAAATCATTATGTTCTTTAATCAGAATTAACTACTTACTTAGATCATGAAATATAGAATGTTGACAATTAAAAAATCCATCTTTCTTTTTTCCCTTTTCTTTTTTTAAATTATTTTATTAGATTTTTTTCTTCATTTACATTTCAAATGCTATCCCGAATGTCCCATAGACCCTCCCTCCCACCCTGCTCTCCTGCCTACTCACTCCCACTTCTTGACCCTGGTGTTCCCCTGTATGGGGCATATAAAGTTTGTAAGACCAAGGGGGCTCTCTTCCCAACAATGGCTGACTAGACCATCTTCTGCTACATATGCAGCTAGAGATATGAGCTCTGGGGGTACTGGTTAGTTCATATTGTTGTTCCACCTATAGGGTTGCAGACCCCTTCAGTTCCCTGGGTAATTTCTCTAGCTCCTCCATTGGGGTCTCTGTATTCTATCCTATAGATGACTGTGGGCATCCACTTCTATATTTGCCAGGCACTGGCATAGCCTCACAAGAGATAGTTATATCAGTGTCCTTTCAGCAAGTTCTTGCTGGCATATACAATAGTGTCTGCATTTGGTGGCTGATTATGGGATGGATCCCCGGGTGGGGCAGTCTTTGGGTTATCCATCCTTTCGTCTTAGCTCCAAACTTTGTCTCTGCAACTTCTTTCATGGATATTTTATTCCCTATTTTGGGGAGGAATGAAGTAAGATCCATCTTTCTAAATAGCCCTCTTCATGCTTAAGCATGTGTGCTCACACAATAACACATTAGAACAGGTACCTATCATATATGCCTCTGTTTAGTTCTTAATAAATATGCCATATATACTTTTGCACATCAGTAAATCTCAATATAATAGCCAATTTTAATGACTGCATAGAATTATAAAGATATCCTGCAATAAAGTCCTATTAGTTGATATTTAAATCTCCCCAAGATATATCCACATTACGAACACCATTCTGTTGAACATCCACATTTAGAAAAGCCTTCTTGACTTTGTCAGAAATGTCTTTAGATTATGGATTCAGACTTAAGACAGTTCATGAGCTCAAGTCATTTGCAGCCACATTCATTGACTCTCTCTCTCTCTTTTAAAGAATGAGTTAGCTTAAATTCCACCAAGTTCTTTAAAAAAGGAAATCTAGTGCCTATTTAGATAATTTTCCTCTTTTTACTTCGTCTTTTTTTTTTTTTCAAAGTCTGAGAGGCCCAAGAATTTGCTCAGTTCTGCTTTTTAAGTACAGGCTGAGAGAGAATTGGGCAAGCTAACATGGCTATGTCACCTGATTTCATTGGCTACTTCTGCACATCTTAGACTAAATGTCATCCATCCTCTCTTCACAGTCATGCATCCAGTTGCTGGTCTTCCAGTTTCTGACACAATTCACTGCCATTTCAAAAAAAAAGTGTCTCACTTATTCGCTAGCTTTATTACCCCAAGACATAGGTGAGAAAGACTATTATCCTAAACTAATACCTGATAGCACACTTTATATGAACGCACATATTTAATAAGCAGCCAGATCTCTCTGTCCCCCGCAGTGTAATATGATTACTAATTAGCATTCCTACAGCATCACTTGTAAATACCAAGCTGGACCCAGGTCATATTTCTCCAATACCCTGCTCCCTAGCCATGAAATAAAATGTAACCCATGTGCTTGATCCTTATATAGGATATGAAAAACGCAAGGTCATGTGGAGAATATAAGCCATGAAAGTACATGTTTCTAAAAGAAAAGCTAAATTAAATGAGCTGTCAAAACTTTCTTTTTCAGATTTGATGAATGCAAAAGATTCTTATGTAATAAATTATCATTTCCCAGGAGTGTATAACATATTTTTTGTTGCTTCTTTTTGTATTCTCACTTATAATTTGAACACGAGCTTTTATACATAGTCACATAAGTTACTACAACACACTCATTGATAGCATCAAGAATTAATATTACACCAGGTGGTGGTGGCACATGCCTTTAATCCCAGCACTTGGGAGACAGAGGCAGGCGGATCTCTGAGTTCGAAGCCAGCCTGGTCTACAGAGTGAGTTCCAGAACAGTCAGGGCTAAAAGAGAAACCTGTTTCAAAAAAAAAATTAATATTACATCTACAGAGTTTAAAAATCATTATCGAGAAACATTTTGTTGTTAACTAGCCCATAATATTCTTAATTTTATAATATATAGATCTACATACATGGCAATATTATACAAAATTTTTAATGTTGGTGGTTAGATAGATATTGACAGAATTTGAAGCTTTTTATCCTCTTGTTACTTAATATTGTGTAATTTAAAATTAAAATATTTTAGTTTTATTTAAGCATTCTTTAAGATAATATTTTGATTATTATAATAATAAAAATTAAAAACAACAAAACATTGTGTATATGATCCTAATTATTCATAAGTATTCTAGTCAACTTATTTAATCTTTCCCCCAAATTCATTTTACTGTCAAATTAAAGTGTTCATATAATTATTGTTCTAATAGCAATTGTGATTTATCTTCATTTTACTCAAATAGTAAAAATGTAAATATTGGAAAATTGAAATTGGCATTGTTATATGTTTCCAAACAGCATTTTTCTAAAATATTCAGAATTAAAATAGCCTAGAAATGAAAATGTTATTTTTAATTTTGTGTAGACCAATATAATATTGCCAACACACTACCTGGATCTGTACAACAGTAATTTAGTTATCTTTGATATGTTTCCCTATTTTTCAGTCATATAAAAATCCTAAACTTCACATGTAATTTCTCTGTCTGAGAGAAAGTGTTATATCAATGTGTTAAAACAGAAATATGTTTTCTGGTTTGATTTAGTGCTTTTGCCTTTGAAACCTGGACCTGGATCTAATACTCTTGTCCCGAGTCTGTAAAATTATGGGTAGTCTTAACCCACAGCAGTCAGGTTCTCTGTAAAAGATATTCATAGGATTGTTCATTTATGATTTTGGCTTAAATACTAGTAGATGCCACGTCCTGTGATAGCAGAAACAGTGTCCGTTGTTATACCAATTCATAATCTCACTGGCTTATAAAAGGCGTTGACTGGGCATGTAGGCAGGAACTTGAAAGATGTTTGGTCTTCTTGTGGTGAAGCACCTGCTGATGCGACCTACAGAGGAGCTCAAGCCTGGGCTCCAATAGCATGGCTTTCATGTGGACTCACTCAAAATCTCACCATAGTAAAAAGAAATTAACAAAAATCCAAGACTAAGATGTTGGGACTGGGTGAGAACCCTGTCTCAGTAATGTGTACTATTACAGCCATCTCTTCTCCAGAACTTGTAGGTCTTCATCTGACCCCAAGGTCACAACCTGGAATTTCCCCCTTGTGACAGAACTTACCACGGGCTATTCATTTTGCCTGGGCAGGTTTTCTGGTTGGCTTCTTTTTCTGATAGATTTATTCTAAGTATTAATAATTTCTCCATGTCCAATCTGGGTTTTTGGAAATAAAGTCATCTCCATCACCTTGTCATTATCTACATCTGTATGATTATGGATATAGGTGTGACTAGTGAGCTGTGAAAAAGTAACATACATCACTTTAGGAACAGAGTTCATAATTGCTACTGCTCAACACTATGACCCTTCTTTTGTTTAAAAGGAAAAACAAGGCGTGACACATCTAGTGACATGGTTGCATCTTGAGATATCTGTCAGTAGCTTAATTTTGATCTTAAAAAAAAAAATCGTTCTTGGTTTTCAAAATTGTTAATTCCATTCAGTCCTTCAGAGGAAGAAATAACTTACATCATGTATGCTTAAAATAAATATGATTTGGAGTTGGGCTTATTTATACAGCCAGAACAAGACATTAGGAAAGTGCAAATATGTGGATTGAAGAAAATACTGAGTAGTTTGTAAAATATAGGCATTGTTGCAGAAGCCTACAATATTTCCAAATTCTTAGTATATGCATACATATGCACAGAACATCTTTCAGCTTTAATACTTAAAGGACATATTATTGTTATAATCAGTAAGTAGGTATGTAAGCTTGTTCAAGTTATTATAACCAAATATCACATACCTGGTAATCCCTGGAGAAATTCATGGTGTCTCATTTCTGGGGCTAGAAGTCCACAAAATATAGATTTTAGATTGATTTTTCTTTATTTGATGTTTATATTTTCCAGATTCTGGTCTCTCAGTATTATTTACTCTGATTCTACCATTTCAAAATTCTAGAGCTTGAGGTTGTGGTTTTTGACGGCCCAGATGAACCACATAATGCTGTTTATATTTAGTGTTTATATTCTGTTTATTCTGAATTATTACAAAATATGGATGCATGCTTCTTATTTTACCTGAAAATATTTATGCTTTAATTGATAATTGATATTTTTTCTTAGTTTACATGAAAATCTTTCCCAAATATAATGATTAAGCTTCTTATACTTTATTATTTCTTCTGCATCATAGCACCTTTGATTAAAATCTTACAGGGGTTTGAATTGATTTTATATATATATATATATATATATATATATATATATATATATATGTGTGTGTGTGTGTGTGTGTGTACATACACACATATATATGATACATGCCACATGGTTAAACCAGATATGTATCTGTTCAGCACTATAGTATGAGCACATAACTTGTTACCTACTGAACATCAGGCTCTCAATCAATTTTCAATTCAGTACATGAATACATAGAATAAGCTTCTGTAATGGTTGGAACTTGGCCTCCTCCCACACATGTTGAAACACTGACTGCAGTAATTCAGTATGTGATGCTATTTGAAAATGGGGTTTTAACAAAGGCAATCTGGTTTAAAGAAGGTCATTAGGGCAGGGCCTAAGCCAATATGGCTACTGTTCTCATTAAAATGGTATAATTGGACACAGACACACACAATGAGAAGATGAAGTAAAGATAGTTGGTGGGCAGATGGCCCTGATAAAGCTCTGAAAGCGCCATTCTCAGAAGAAACCATACTGGACTCACACTTTGGGAATTTTGATACTGTGGATTTCAACATTCAGAGTAATCACATTTGGGACCATTTCTTTCTCAATTATGATGGACATGGAGGTGATGGTGTTTGATAATGTCAAGAATGGAGGTAAGGGTGGGCAGATCAAATGAATGAATGGTTAGCATTGAATACTTACAGAGGATCTACACATGATTTTTTTGTCTTTATTCTCTACATTCAAAAGGGGTAGGGGAAAGGGGGGAGTAAAAATCCTTAAGGTGGGTCTTTGACATTAATCCAGGTGTTAGTCATCATGCCCAGAGATAGTTTGTGAGCAATACAACTGTATAAAGAGACACCTTGGAAGTGAAATTACCAAGAGTTGGTATTGAATTGGAAAAGAAGATTATAAAGCCATGTTGTAGCTATCCAAACTAGCAAATGCTATTTGGAAGAAAGTATAATCCATTTGATTTACATCTGTTGAATATGAAATGGTTCTGATAGTCTAAAAAGTGTTAAATAGACAGTTGGACATATGGTTCGAGATTTCCGAAAAGAGAAGAGAGTTTAACAATTATAATTTGAGAAACTTCAAAGTTGAGTGATCTGTTATAATACACCAGATGAGGAATGGCCCAGCAGAGTAGAAGAAAAACTGGCTGGTGTGCTTCAACAATGAGTGAGCTGGACAAAACATCTATGCTGCTGAGATTCATCCAGGAATATTCATACATTGCACATTTCTTCTGCTCCCTAAAATTACCCAGGTATAAGTATTCATATCATAGTAGATGCCCAAATTGTAAATGTTTTGATGGCTAGTTACGCATGTCTATTTGACAGAGCTAGGAGATATCCAGGTAGCTGGCTAGGCACTTCTGTATGTATTTCTGAGTATTTGTATCAAGAAACCAATGGCATTTTAATTAGTCAGCTGAGTAATGAGAAATCACACTTACCAATTCTGGTTGACATCACCCAATACAGTGAGGACTGGAACAGTAAAGCACAGCCAAAGAAGTGCCAAGGCTCTCCTCTCTTTTATTGAATTAGGTTATACAGCTCCTCCATTCAAACATTGAAAGTCTTGGTTTTCAGGCATTTAAACTCTGGAACACATACTGACATCCTCTTACCCCTCCCAACCTACTCTGGCTTTTCAATCTTCAGTTTCAAGCTGGGAGTTCCATGCCATCCATATTGCTTCTGACAGAATTATCACCCTAGCAAAGCAGCTGTCTCACTTCATGTTACTCAGGATAACATACCTCAGACTTCTCTGTAATTATGATTCAGTTTTGGTAATTAATCTTCTCTAATTTATCTACACATCTTCTATGGTTTCTGTTACTATGGAGGACTCAAATACAAATGGTTAATAAGCTGAAGAACAGCAAGTATCTGAACACTGGATTTTGTGGATGGTGATCATGTTGAAGAAGACACATTAAGCAGTTGAGGAAGAAGCAGGTTATGGAGAAGAGTTAGCAAGTATTGGCTATCACATGGGGTCCAGGGGAGACATGTGGCTATGCTTCGATTTATTTATTTTTAATAGGAGAATGTCCTAAAGTTTGAAAGGAGGGGTCAAGCTGTAGATGAAGGTTAAAAATCCCACTGAGAGAAAGGGAAAAATAAGAAGAGAGATAATTGAAATAGCAATAGCCATTGAGATATAAGCAGCCTATGCAGCTGAAGGAAATGGTAACCAGGCAAGAGGAGACTAAATTGATGTACTACTAATTGGTAGATTGCGTGTTTGGCCATGAGTGATGCTCCTCCAGTGGCTCAATAATTTTCAGTAAGATACACAGGTGAGCTTTTGCTAAAATGAAGAGGTGTTTGGTAACACAGAGTATTAAATGTTTATGGAAACTGTTATCCATTTATACTAATTATTAAAATGGAGAACACTGACTAGTGATACTAATATAATTAGAGATATCCAAATAAATTTGAGATAGGTCATTACTAATTATAGAAAAATCTTTCTAGCATGTTTCATAAATGTAAGTACAAGACCATTCTTAAAAGGCTTACTTAATAGCTGTATAAACAAACTGAACTAGAGGACAACATGTCTATTTATTTTGGGTGTAGGCAAAATAGTATAGCTTGTACATCTTTCCCAAGACATGTATTCCATTTGTCCAGGCAAATGGTCACTCATTCAATTTCAAAAATATATTTTGGCAAATAAAATTTTATTGATACACTTATTTGATTAAATATGTTTTTATCATTATAACATGTGGCAAATTAAGTTTTTACTTAAACATATATTTATATGGATTAAAATTTGCATTTGATAGCAGTGTATGTGAATCTGAATGCTTTTGTTTATGTTCATTCTTCAAAATGTCAAAGTTGATTTAATTTGTAAAAGTGACTTGCCAAAGATTAAATTATCTCTAAATCTATCTGGACATTTAACAAAATTTGTAAATCTGTAGGATGTACACTCATAGCAGATCAGTGACAGTCAGCTGGGTTGGTGATCCACTTTTTACTTCTGAGCATATCAATTTACCGATGTTCAGCTCTGTGCACAAAATAAATAGAAAACAATGTTGATCAATCTCTCTGATAGTGTATTCTTAGAAGAAAATATGCTTGAATATCTATTTTGATGATCAAAATGAAATGCTAAAAGCAACCATAATTACAACCAAGTTTATTTTGCATTTGGATGGGGGAAGGATTGTGGGAGGAGTGACTGGGAGGGACCAGTGAGTAGGATGTAAAGTGAATAATTAAAAATATTAAATTCAATTAAAAATAATTAAAGACATTGAGGTTTTTCTTCCTCTCTCCCTTATTCTGATTTAATGGCTAAATCTTTAAGAAGCAGATTACATGTGGGTAAGAAAGTGAAACTGCATTTAAACTAGATGAACAATTCTTAGAGCAAATGCCTGTAAGTGATTTATTTTTCAATAAAAGTTAGATAGAATGTAATTAACAAAGAGATGCCGAGGTAATCAATTTTAAGGCTTTATAATTTCATTGATAACTTGGGTCATTTACAATATTTCCTAATCAGTACTCCCATGTGGGTTTAGCCGGCCATTGTTAGCCGGTTACAGAGACTATACGCTATAGAATCTAAAACTGAAGAAATACTATAGTTGATATAATTCAATAAAAATACTAGAATAGCTACAATTTAGTTGGTTCATAGCAGACTTAAGATATATTGCTTGGTGCTTATGGCTAAATTTCACAAAGCAGTTAGGAATCAATCATGATTAAATATGAATTTAACGTCTATTGTGCCAACAGGAAACACAGCACAAGGAGGTGTCATTTTAGGTTTTATCAGTGAATCACCTTGTCTTAGGGTGTTATTGATGTGAAAAAACACCATAACTAAGGCAACTCATAAAGGAAAATATTTGCCAGAGGTTTATAGTTTCAGAGGTTTAGTCCACTATAATCATGGTGAGAAGCATGGCAGTATCCAGGCAGATATGGTGCTTGAGAAGGAGGTAAGAGTTCTACATTTTAGTCTTCAGAGAGCAGAAGGAGACTGTGCACCACAGTGGGCATATGAGACCTACAAGTCTGGCTCCACAGTTACATACTTCTTTCAACAAGTATACACTCACTACAAGAAGGCCACACCCACTACAACAAACTTATACTGCCTAATAATGTCACTCCCTGTGGGCCAAGCATTCAAACACGTGAGTCTGTGAGGGCCATCCCTATATAAACCATCCCATACCCACACTTAATCTGCTTCTCAATGATTTGACCTATATTTTGAAATTTAGTAAAGGAGATTGTGTAGTTGCCACTCTCCCTGTCTCTGCAGTGCCGGTGAGCTGTTTTTACGTTGGCATAGGACCCTGTTGTCTGAGGGATTGTAGTCCGTTGGAGATAGCAAATCTTCACACTCTTTTCTGTCTAATCAGGGTTAAGATTTACAAATGCTTAGAGGGTAAAGTGACTCAAATGTGTGTTCAATTTTCTATGGTTACCTTTGAAATCTTAGTTTTTAATGTTGGCTAACTTAGTAGCCTAATTCTACTATCTCTCTATCTATCATCTATTATTATCTATCTATCCATCTACAGTCTATCACCTATTATTTATTTATCCATCTATAATCTATGTATCCATCTTTCTATCCACCTATTTTACACACACACACACACACACACACACACACACACACACACACACATATAT
>NC_034592.1:64424249-64454676 GCF_900095145.1 Mus pahari | reverse complement strand
AGAGAGAGAGAGAGAGAGAGAGAGAGAGAGAGGCTTTTAATATTTCTGCTGGATATTTTGATTGGATTGCTTAAATTACAACTTGAAGCATAAGCCTTATGAATCCTTTTAATGCTGGAAATTTGCCATCACTTAAAATATCAACTTAGCTAACCTAAAAATATCCCAATATAAGTAGAACATAACACTAACATAATTTCATTAATTGCCAAGTTAAATGTCATTTGAAATATATTATTTTAAAGAGATTTAGTTGTTAGCACTCTATGGAACACAAGAGCACATTATTCTATTAAAAGGAAGACAGAAATTCCTGTGATTTTTATTCAACCAATTAAAAGATTGAGTTTTTGACACTAAGAAAAGAAATGAAGATTTAAAAAATAAGACTTTTTCTTTTTTTTAATTTAAGTTTTATTGCATTATGATGAGAAAAGATACATAATTTAAATTTATCTGAATTTATATTAAAACATATTTGTTAACATTTAAAAACATATTTTGAGTAAATAGACTTACATCACATTCTTCTTTCCCTTTTGTACCCCAACTCCTCCCAGAAAGACCCCTTCAAAACCCCTTCGTTTTTTACTATATTCTTTAAAATTTTTAAAATATTGTAACAATAAAAATGAGTATTATAAAAGTTGTTTGTTATAAAACAACAATCAATTGAGAAGTCTATAGCAGTACTGAAAATACATACGTTTTTCTCAATGTAAATTTTAAATAACTCCAAATATATTAACTGTATGATATTTTAAAATAATATATTACTATTAGTTTTTTTAATGAACATAAATAGATAAAGTCTTTTTGTTTGTTTTGTTTTTAGTAGAGCTTAAAATCATGGCTTACTGTGGTACAAACACAAAATAAGAATAGTTTTTGGACATTGGAGTTCATTTTAATAAGGCTGTACTTGAATGTCCCTCACATCATGAAAGAATTTTACCTCCATAGTAGATAAACTAAGAGTTGACAATTCTGCTGTGCCAATGAATGAATTGTAGACACGATTTTTGGATACAGATTTCTTGCTATGGTCAAAGCTATTTGATTTGAGTGATTGTCATCACTCTCAGCCCTCAGAGAGCAGGTTACATTCGTTTAAGAAATGATGTGTGTATTAAGGTGGTCTATCTATGAAGTCATTCATCAACTGTTTCAGTGAACAATGGTTCTGCTAGGAGGGTGGCACAGATGTTAGATGAGGGTAAGATTCTGGTTCATTGGCTGTGATGATTTTGAAAAGAATTCATCTCAGAATAAGAGTAACTTATAAAATCCTCTTCTTAAAAATTGATACAATAATTATAAATATCAAGCAAAACCTTCAGTCTCACTCTTTGCTGTTCTCTTACAGGCCACCACCCAAATTAATTGTCTACATATGTTTTGGCTGTATAAATAATTTTGAAATATGTAAGCTGTTCTGAAAACCATAGTATAGTGTAAAAACATCAAATAAACAATCTTACTAATAGAGAGGCTGAGAGAGGAGAAGCATGATTTCAAGACCATTATTTGGCACACACAGCAAGATCCTGTCATGTACAAACAAGCAGAAAGTGTATATGGAGTATACAATATTGGACCTATTTCTCTCATTACCAAATTAGAGAGACCATGGATGACAACCAACAAATTTCTAATTCCTCATATTTTTGAATTTCAATCAATTAGGATATGTTGGTAATATTAATTTTCATATTAAGAGATATTAGGAAAAGTGATTGTTATTTTCTTGTTAGAGGCGGAATTATGTTTGTGTAGGTTTGTTGAAAGATTACTTTCTTAGTTCTTCTAGGGTATAGCTTTCATAGTCTCTGGTGAGAAGTCTGATGAAATTCTGATAGGTCTGCCTTTATATGTTACTTGACCTTTTTCCCTTACTGCTTTAATATTCTATCTTTATTTAGTGAATTGGTGTACATAATTTAATTATTACGTGATGAGAAGAATTTCTTTTCTGGTCCAGTCTGTTTGGAGTTCTGTAGGCTTCTCTTTCTTTAGGTTGGGGAAGTTCTTCTATAATTTTGTTGAAGATATTTACTGGCCCTTTAAGTTGGGAATCTTCACTCTCTTCTATACCTATTATCCTTAGGTTTGGTCTTCGCATTGTGTCCTGGATTTCCTGGATGCTTTGGGTTAGAAGCTTTTTGCTTTTCGTGTTTTCTTTGACTGTTGTGTCAATGTTTTCTATGGTATCTTCTGCCCCTGAGATTCTCTCTTCCATCTCTTGTATTCTGTTGGTGATGCTTGCATCTATGACTCCTGATCTCTTTCCTAGGTTTTCTAACTCCAGGGTTGTCTCCCTTTGTGATTTCTTGTTTCGAGTTTCATTGTTAGATCCTGGATGGTTTTGTTCCTTTCCTTTACCTGTTTGATTGTGTTTTCCTGTAATTCTTTAAGGCATTTTTGTATTTCCTCTTTAAGGGATTCTAGCTGTTTACTTGTGTTCTCCTGTATTTCTTTAAGGGAGTTATTTATGTCCTTCTTAATGTCCTCTATCATCATCATGAGAAGTGGTTTTAGATCTGAATCTTGCTTTTCCAGTGTATTGGGGTATCCAGGACTTGCTATGGTGGGAAAATTGGGTTCTGATGATGCCAAGTAAACTTGGTTTCTGTTGCTTATGTTCTTACACTTGCCTACCACCATCTGGTTATCTCTAGTGCTACCTGCCCTGGCCATATCTGACTGGAGCCTGTCCTTACTATGATCCTGGTTGTGTCAGAACTCCTCCAAGTCAAGCTGTCTCTGTGATTCTGTGATTCTGGGATCCTGCAATCCTGAGATCCTGGGTATGTCTGAGCTCCTGGGAGTCAAGCTACCTTTGGAACTTTGAGATCCTGGTGTGACCAAGTTCCTGGGATCCTGAGATCCTCTGATCCTGAGCATGTTAGAGTGCCTGGGAGTGGAGCTGCCTCTGTGTATTGTGGAGCTGGCTACAGAGTTTGCACCCAAGGTCTGCTCAGGGTCCTGGCTTAGACAGACTAGAAGGAACCCGTGCCACTGGTCTTGCAGAATTCCTGAGTGTCTGGGTCCTGCCAGTCCCAGTTACTTCCGGTGTTGGGGACAGATGTTGTGTCCTCCTCATCTCTTATCCTAGGCGTGTTGGAGCGCCAGGGAGTAGAGCTGACTCTGGGTGTTGTCGACTTTTTCTGAAAATAAAGAAATATCTAGGATGCATTAAATGATTTCTTTTCAATATCGCCCAGTTGCTATAAGTGCCACAGGCATTTTAGAGTTGGATACTGACTGTAACCAGAATAAATATCAGCCCATTTGTCATTACAAATTGGTTATAACAAAATAAAGTGATAAACCAATGTACATTATACATGTACTTATACATATACATATATTGAATAACCTTGAATTTGAATCATTTTACAAAGTTTTAGAAAACAGTTTTCTAGGTATTTTATGGGGAGCCAAAGCATAAGGTATATTGGAAAGATTAAGATTTGGTCCCCCTCCTGTATTATTATCATACCTATTGCTTTCATGGTGCTTATAAGGATATAGTAGCTTTGGTAACATTGGATGTTTAACAAAGGAGCTGCATAATTATATTTTGTTGAGATTCATTTTAATTCTTCTCAACATAAAATGCTTTTTTTTCATACTATAAGTCACATTGTTTCCTGAAAGGCCAAATGAGGTAGTCAGTTCTGTTTTAGTCCTGTATCTTTGTAATCTTAAATTCAAGTCTGTGTGTGCCTCTTGCCCTGGGTATTTCTCTTGCCCTCATCTGAAAAGTCCCTTTGGCTCTTTGCTGTGTAGGCTGCTCTGTTCTTTAGGTTGTACAGTGTGCTCTTTGTTGGCAGAACACATACTTCAGCTTCCTGGGAGTATTCATAGGAAGTAAGTTTGATCCTTTATTCCTTGTCACACTTGTTAGGGAACTCCAAATCAGATATAAGGATCCCCTGGGACCTGAAGGATTCCTTCAGTTATTTTTCTTTCAGATATGATTTAGGAGATGTCTGATAGCTGATGCCATTTGTTTGGAAAGGCATTGTTAGGCCATGTGTCTGACTGATGAAAAACAAGATACAAAGCTTGAAGAGAGGGGTGGTTCAATGGGTAAAACTGCTTGTTGTCATGGCATGAAGACCTGTACTTGGGTCCACAGTACCTGTGAGTAAACCAAGAGCTGAAGTGGAGGGGTTAGACTTGAGGATCACCAAGGTTCACTGAGTTAGCCACCAACTCAACCAGAACAAGACAAAACAAATGACAGTAGCAATGACAAGTAAAACAAAACAAACTAACTAATCAACCAAACAAACAAAAAACAAAAACAAAAACATGGTAACCTTTAGGATGTGTCAGAGATGCTATTTCAAGGTATTAAAGCAGAGAGACATAAAGCACACCTAACAACCTCCTTTGGTTTCAACATGCACTTGCATGGGTACATGTGTACTTGAATAAACACAGCACATGCAATCACAGAAACCCACAGAAATATAAACACATACACATACTCACACAATACATACATACATACATACACAGAGAGAGAGAGAGAGAGAGAGAGAGAGAGAGAGAGAGAGAGAGAGAGAGAGAGAGAGAAGACTAAGAGGAGGGAAAGACAAACTGAAATATAAATTGCAGCATAGGTAGAATTTTCTTATATTAGTGACTGATACACCACTGAGAGATGGGACTTGTATTCAGTGCCAATGGGGCTGCTCTCTGCTCTACTTGGTGGGTTATTCCTTACTCGTGTGGGTTGCCTTGACCAGATAACCCCTATGGTCCTTGGTGAAGAGCATCTGCTCATGTGGATCCTCATCTTCCGTTTATGCCTTTGCACCCATTTACTGGTTTGTTTAAACATTAAACTGAAAGCAGACTGAAGTCATCTTATCTGCCAATCTTCATGTCAGTTCTTCCATCCTTTTTCATGAGCTTCTCTTACCCAATCAATCCAAAACTGCAAAGAGCTTCATCATCAGAATAACTTCTCCCCACCCACTGTTGACAGCTGGTAGACCAGATTAGCTTGTATGCTTGTATTCTTTGGAATAGTCTTGAAACCTGTCCTTTGCATTCCCCTCCATTCTCTTCCTGGCACTTCTCTTAGCCCCATGTTAATCTTTCTGAAATAACTCTCTAATTCGGCATTTCTTCTATACTGTCTACTGTCATGCCTTTTCTATTTTATGGTTCACAGGATTTCATGAATTCCCTTTTCAGACTCTCCTTTAAACTTTCCCCTCTGGATCATGGTTTTCATTGCAAATATATTGTCCCACATTTTCCCTTGAGTGTTTTTGATTCTCTTATTTCTTGGGTGCAGCATCATGTTCTCCTTGCAGTGATTACTTATGTGTTTACTAAAGCATTTTGTTGGCTGCCTGCCTTGGATTTTGAGTGCCGTGAATGCCGTTGTATGTCATCTTTTCTGCTAAACATTTTCCCTTGATTTATGTTTTTCTCCACTGACTATCATACTAAAGAGCAAACCATCAAAAAGCTTCTGCAAAGAGTAGGTACACATAGATGTGACCTGTTGGCTGGTGAGGCATATTATAGTGTACATACTGGAGTCAACTGGTTTCTCTGAACTGGAATGCTTCATCATTTTAAGTTGCCTGATGGGTTTTCTCTTCTACCCATCTCTCTGACTATACTTTGAGGTGGTTAAAATGTGATGTAGAGTCTCATTCACCTTTGTTGTTATCAGTTAAGCGCCTCACCCTTTATCATGTCTATTGTGTCTGGTGTTTGAGTCCAGACATTTCTGACTCAACATTTTCAGGTAATACATTTTGACTTTTTCTCATGGAAGAAGAGCTTTCACCCTCAGCTAGTTTAATGTGTCTAGAGGAGACTATTCCCATTTGGACTGTGTGGGACAGCTTTGTAATACAGCTTTGCAAATAATCCTTCTATCTCATCTTTTGCTTTGCCTTGCCTGGTGATACATCATGCCTCTAATTCTGGATACTTTTGAATTCCTTTATGTGAAAAATTATCTCTCTTGGTATGACTCCTTTTACATATTTGGGGGGTTATAATGCATGGTCTACTAAATTCAGCTTCACTCCATTTGCTTTCAGTCTCTAATCAATTTGTTCAACTCTCTCACCTGATGTTGACTCATTCTGCATTCATTTTTATTCTTATGTGTTTCTACATTTCTAGTGAAAAAGTTTAGAAACAGCAAAAAACTTGAAAATGTGTTTTTCACCCTCTTAAACCACGAGCCTGTCTTTATATCATTTAAGTTCATTTCTCACTATTGAATTGCATATTAATGCAGCTTTTAATATATTTGGTTAAGAAATGCTTATTGAATTTGTCACTGCCAGAGCTACATAATCTAGTGTAGATATGCTATGAACAAAATAGATATCATCCTTATTCTTTGTTTATTTTTTTCTTTATGCTTTTAAGATGAAATTTTGGGAAGTTCAGGTTGCTTCAAACTCAAGCTATTCTTGCCTTAGCCCCAGGTCTGCTGGATTTCACACAGGGTACACGTCCAAACTATAGTTTAGTAAAAAAATGGACCTTAGGCAGATAGCTTTAAAATGGGGTGGGGGGAAGGCTAAAACAAAACTGTATTGATAGTGGTAGTTTTCTTAACTCAAATCTGAACAATGAGTTCAAGTATGACAGCTGAGAAATGGCACAGTGCAGTAATAGATAGCAGTCAGGTCAGGGAGAAGCAAAGTCAAGCCTAGCAATGTCACTTAGAGGACGGATGATAGCAACACCGAGAACCCAAAGAATGCCTTTACCATTTAACATCACATTAGAGATCTGGAGATTCATCTTAGTGATGTCTCACATCCATGAGACTCTAGTCCACAGGCTCTAGGGGGAAACCCTTCAACTACTCTTGTGTTAAATGAACATAGTGTTAAACTGAAACCTTACGACATTGCTATACCTACACATCCGTGCCTCTCTCAAAACTCTCACAGGAGATCTTTTTAATAATAGATAGCCACGAGCACAGAGACCCCCAATCCCCAGTCTGACTGGTCAAAACGCAGAGAGTAAGTGACTATAGAGTACTCAGCCTAAAATAATAGAATGATATAATAACCCTTCTTTTAGTGCTCAGGGATCATTTCTGATATGGACATAGAAAGAGCACTAGAATAATGGTAGACAACTACTGAGAACCAGTGTTTGCAGGCACAGAAGGACAGATATACATAGGAACTCACAGCAGCTGTGACATCATGCACATGACCCGAGCAGCTCAAGATGGACAAAACCCTACTATAAGTGAGGTGGGTATGGAGTCCCACCCTTAGCTGAGGAATTATTGGTAAGCCATAGGTTCTAGAAGAGGGAGAGTACGTTTCTCTTAGGGTTTGTCTCCTGATGAGCTGACCTTACTCTAGTAGGACACCATACATCCAAGAGTTGAACTTGATGGGTTAATGAAGAATTGAGACATAAAGTTGGATGGGTATAGAGAAGGGGATATGGATCTGGGAGGAGCTGGGAGAGGGGATGAATATGATTAGAGTACATGAAAGATCCTGTATAAACCTCTCAGAGAATCAACAAATATGAGAAAAATCAAGTTGGATAATCAGTCATGGATAAGATCATAAATGATCTTGGACACCTGTTAAGAATGTGGTTTGATGGCTTTTAAAAGATCTTAATCAAACTTTAGAGGTAATTTTATATACAGTATAGAGACTGGGTTATAAAGGGGCAGGCACTAGTGCAGGAGAGGGCTTCTATGGCAAGTGCTACCATAACCTCCTCCCTGCCAAAGTAGCAACTTAGACAGGAATCCATTAAAAAAACTCTTAAAATTGTTATAAGGATGCTGACATGTAGTTTTCCACAAATGGTGACTTCTGGAAGGGAGGTAGGCTCAGTTTTCATTAAGGAGCTGACCACTGGGACCTTGATTTGACCTGTGACCCTCCAGCACAATGTTCTGCAGGTCCAGTTGGAGATGATGTGTTTCATTGGCAAACCACAATAATGGTACCTAATGACAGCCCATATCAAGGTGGCGTATTCCTTTTGACAATTCTTTTTCCTACAGACTACCCTTCAAAACACCTAAGGCTGCATTTACAACAAGAATTTATCATCCAAATATTAACAGTAATGGCAACATTTGTCTTGGGAGTACATGGGCAACAAAAGTTGGACTTATTTTGTCTTCTTCTTCTCCTTCTCCTTCTCCCTTTTCTTCTTCTTCTTCTTCTTCTTCTTCTTCTTCTTCTTCTTCTTCTTCTTCTTCTTCTTCTTCTTCTTCTTCTTCTTCTTCTTCTTCTTCCTGGCTNTCTTCTTCTTCTTCTTCTTCTTCTTCTTCTTCTTCTTCTTCTTCTTCTTCTTCTTCTTCTTCTTCCTTCTCCTCCTCCTCTTCCTCCTCTTCCTCCTTCTCTTCCTCCTCCTCCTCTTCCTCCTCCTCCTCCTCCTGCTCCTCCTCCTCCTCCTTCTCCTTCTTCTGAGCAAGGAGGTCACAAAGTGTGGAAGGCAGTACTCCATAGAAGACTGGGAAATGTGATCAGGGTACATGATGTGAAATTCCCAAATAATCAATAAAAATAATAGGCACTTATTTTTATAATAGTTCCTATTATACAATAATAATACAATAATAGTTGTCCAGATAGAAGAAAATAGTAATGAGGTTCAGGTCAAACTAAGAAAGAAAGAAAGTTTAAAAAAAAAAGAAAAAACAAAACCAGAAACATTAGAATATTTGAAGTGAAGGCTAAATTGGTTATTGCTGGTAGAAAAGTCGATAGTGAAGACTTTCTTAGGTTTTGGATTCACATAAGTTCATGGATATTGGTGGCATCTACTGGGATAAGAAGTACAGTGAGGTCAGGGGTCGGGGCAGTATGATTAAGGTCCTTTAGATAATTATACTTGACACATGAGATATCTTATCAGAAATTGAATAGAATCTGGAATGCTCAAAGGAGTTCTGGGTTAGAGATTGAGATGCTTAGTCAGTATGGATGGTAAAAAAAAAAAAGTAATTAATAAAATGAGTAAAAGACAGGAGCATGGATTAAATCACTTTCAAAGAAAAGGAGACAAAGTGCCTTGATATTTAATATGGGGGAATTATCTGCAAAGTATTCACAATTTAATAAATGAGTTCTCTTATAAAGTTGAAACAGTCTTTAAACTTTCAACTCATATTTAAGATTGGCATATATAAGTCATCAGCGTATATATATATATATATATATATATATATATATATATATATGTATAGTATGTAATCGAGTTGAACAATAGCTCATTCCTAATCACTTTATTTTTTGTTTTCCTTTGTTTTCCAAAAATATATTGTTGTCAACTATCTTCATCAGAATTTTATCTACTATTTATGATCATAGATTAACACTTTTATAAAAATATCCTAATACATTATTTATAGAAAAGGATAATGTATTCTTGAATCCATAGTAATTTATTAGTACATCATTATAACATTTTATTCTTTTTTAATTTTTCTTTTTACTCCTGTCTTATTTCCCCTGAAGTATAAAGTTTCTTGACATTAGGAACTAATTATTCTGCTATTTATATATATCTTGTATTTGTCCCAATATCTTCATAGCATTATGATTCATGTGTAGTAGGAAGTCGATGCATGTTTATTTCTGAAACATGGGTGTGCTGTCATGCTGACATTATCCCCTATAACTGGCTTGGGAAACCCCGGTTCCTCTTCATATTATCTGAGAAGCAGCAGCACAGTGACTTTTGAGAGACGGCACACATGTGACTCTCAGTGGTCACATTCCCTTACATTGTTTACCCAGAGAAAGTAGACATATGTGATCCTAGTTCTAAAAAATAATAAAACATAAGTCACCTTCATAGTTTTTCTTTGTTATCAAGCAAATCAGAAAAGAAAGAAATACTTAGGTTCATTATTCATGTTTGCTGTATTCAGACTATGCCTAGTCCATAAGGATGGCAAAAAAAAAAAAAATTAATAGAATGAGTAAAAGACAGGGGCATGGATTCAATCACTTTTAATAGTTTATGTATCAATTACTTTTTAAAAAATATTTGATTTTTAAGGTGTCAAGGTATGAAAGCTGCATAGTTTCCCAGAAATATTATATAATGCTAGCCATCTTTACAATATGTAAACCCTTTACAGTGAAACTGGCATTTTTAGTAATCATCACAAAATCCATAATGAATCCTAAAATCCACCATTGGTACTCTAGATACAGTTCCCAATTATTTAAAAATGATTGCTTTGTTGTCATGGATTAACATACCTGAATATGACATAGCTGAACCTTCTATTAATTTGTATCTTGTATTCCACTTTAATATTTAGTAAGCCCACTAGTCACCACTTCCAGTTTTTATATATTCTTCTCAATTTGTATTAGCAATATTTTCCTACACAATATTAAATAATTGTCTATCACCAGTACTGTTTTTTAGTTCTTCCAGTTTTTAAGAATTCTATATAAGTAGAATGATTAATGTGTAAGCCTAAAAGGCACATTTTGTTTTTGCTAAACTGATTTTTTATTTTTTTCCTCACCTCTATCTTAAACCAAAGCCTTAGCTTGAAGAACGCAATATTTGTATTGAAAAGAAATTCAAATTAAAATAATCCTCAAACAGCAATCCATAATGGAGGTTAATTAAAATTGGATGATTTTCCCCTAGCTATCAACAACTAGTTTTGGCATAGATTATTGGATTTATAATTAAATGTAATTTGACTTAATTAGTTGGCTATAGCTCTTAATTATGGCACACCTTTTCCCATTATGGCCACTGTAACAGTAGCTTAGGATAAATAGCCATGATCCCTTCACTAGTGGGACTAACTCCCTCCCTTGGGTTATTTGTGTGATAATGAGGAAGAGATTTGAGAAGCATGACAGACAGGCTAGGCATAAAATACTGTATTGGCACAGTTTTCCTTGCGGCTTTTAAAAATGGTAGCTAAACCCACCCAGAAAGGAAGTTTTATGTGGATTCTTATTTTCTTAGTGTGGTTTCCATTGGGGGAAGTAACAGGGACACATAGGTGAATATTTAAAGAACCAAGAAAGCCAAGTATTCCCTTGGAATTTCTTACATATTAATATAAAGATTTTGTGAATATGGTTTGCTAAATAAATTGAATCCCTTTGAAAAATTTCAGTGCTGGTTCAGACCTAACCTCAAAACTTATTCCTGAAAGGATTATTAGGAAATAAAGTCATACATCTTGAAGCAAAAGGCAAACAATTTATTAAATGTTTCCTGTGAATAAAGTTAAACAAAGCCAATTTTCAAGGAAAAAGAATGTCAAGGAAACTTGATTAAAAAATGGTTCTTTGTAATTGAATATCACTACACGTTGGATCATGGTAGGGAGACATACATTCTATATGTCAAAAAGTGTTTGGTGGAGAAAATAAAATGCCCACAAGATTATATTATAGAAATTTGGTATTCCTTCTTATTCCAAATCATTCTTAGTCCATTTCATAATAGCCAATTACAGTTACTCAAGGGACATAGATCATGCAAATCAGCTCATATTTCACCAAGGGCCTGTTTCTCATGTGTTTCACGATATTATCTTCATTACAGTGCTGCGCATGAATACAACTCATCTGTACTCTAATTGCTATAAATCAACCATCCATTTTCTGTTATTTATTACCTACCATAAAGAGTTTTAATAATATTTAGAGGAAAGTACAATAAAAGCAATTATTTATTGAGTCTGCTTATGAGGTCACACAAGGTTTCAATAAAGCCAATGTCATTTCTTAATCTTTAATATTCATAGGTAATATCACTTACAAATGGTATGTTGTGATTTATAAATATCTTTTTGCCAGGAATATAAAAGCACCAGTGTAATTTTTTCGTAAAAACAATGGTCAGATTCTGTGGGAATATTGCTGAGGGGAAACCCTGTGTTCTTGACGTAATCTTGTTTTTTATTGTTTGCAGGTTCTGGATCATACCACTTACTAATCTGCTCTAAGCTGTTAATTAGCAAGGGCTGTCTGAGGCCTTGAGCAAGGAAAGATGGACATTAGTATTCGAAAAAGCAGCCATTTGTTTCCTTACCTGCCATAACAGTAAAAATGGCCCAGAGCTTAAGGCACAGACTTCCCACAAAAAGACACCAAATCCCAAGATTATGCTCTGTTTCATCAATTGACTAGATGTGGGAGCTCCGGATAATGAGGCAATTTCAGAAAGAGGCTGTCTTTTTTTCATTATGAGACTTGGCAAAGCTTTCTCTACAAGTCAAAGATTCTGCAAGGATGTGTGGAAACTTGTAAGATTTAAGGTCCTCCAATTCTAGCTGGAAATGAACCTTCCTTGTGAGAAAGGTAGCAATTGTTTGTTTTCAGAATATGCTTTGTAAAATTATTATTTACAAGTCCTGAAGAATGTGTTACCCTATACCTTTCTAGAAGAATAGTAGAATCTCAGATCTTGGATTCTTACATCAGCTTTACATATTGCTAAATTTTCTCTATCACATTCCCAGATTTTTTTGTGGGCACTTCCAACAATGGGTAACTCTATCCCTGAGTGCCCGTATCAAATCTGATCCTTCGTTCTCTATTTCAGTGTGGGGAATATGTTTTATTGGTGTCACTGACATCTGAAGTCATGTCCTGCTTCTCTGATAATCCTTTCTCTTTTACAGAAAGTATTTCTAATTCTTTCAGCAATTCTTCATGAAGTAGGGTTTCAAGTTATTGGTATTTCTGAGTCAAGATTATCCAAACAGAAGTTTAGTTCGACTAAGCTTAATTTTGAAAATATCATGCACATCCAAAACAAGGGAGGTGGCAGAGGCTCAAGAAAAAGAGAAGAGCTCTCAAGCTCCATGGATAGCTAAGTCAGCTTTATATTTATGACTGACTGCAGCATAATGCAGTCAGCTAAAATGCATACTCCATGCCAAGTCCTTCCTAGGAGCTGTGAATTCAGGAGTGAGCCAGGCAGGGAATGATTCCCTTCTAGCAATAATGTGTGTGTACATGTGTGTGTGTGCATGTGTGCATGTGTGTGCGTGTGTGCGTGTGTGTGTATGTAGCTATTTGTGAAGATGTTTGTGAAGTATGCCTATAGTCTGAATATCTGTGTCTACCCCAAATTCGTATACTGAAACCTAATCACCAAATTGTTAGGTTGAAGAGATTAGGCACACCTAAGAAGACGAGGGCAGACTGTCATGAGTGAGATCACTGGCTGTTGTAGTTTGAATCTGCAACATCTCACACAGGCACCATAGGTAAAGGCTTGGCCCTAAGATTGGTTCTGCTAGGAGGGGTAGAAATTTTCAGAGGTGGGGCCTACTACAATTATAGACTAGTAGAAGCATGCCAGGAAGGGTTGTAGAATCAGGTCTATTGCTCTTCTCTACTTCATGGCTGAGCAGTGAGGGGTTTTTGCAATGCCTAGTGCTCCCAGCCATGGTGTCCTCTTTTACCACAGGCCTGACAGCAGTCAGAACTTCTGTCTACTCTTGGATTCGAACTCCAATACCGTGAGGCATAACAAATCTTTCTCTTTATAATGTGATTGATTGTCTCTGTTATTTTATTGTGATTACTAATGAGAATTTTGTGGATTTTATGTTTATTCTTTTTAACCTCTGAAGCAAAAGATGATTCCTCTCTATTATTAATTTATCATACGTAAATATATGTAAGAATTCTTAACTGCAAGCCTGAGAACATGGCTCAGTGGGCAAAGCGTATGCTGAGCATCCTAGGGGCCTCAGATCTTTAGCACCTACATAAAAACCAAATGTAGTGGTGTGTAGTTGCAGTGCAGGGAGAGGTATCAAGAGATCATCTGGGACACAAGCATCTCTGTGGCTTCCAGGGCATCTCATTCTGAAACAGTAAGATACAGGTTCTGTGAGAGATGCTTTTCAAATAACAAGGGGGAGGAACCAATTAAAGGAGGCATCCTGATGTCAACTTCCAGCCTCCGAGCTTGCATTCATGGTTGAATGCATGTGTTCATGCATGGACACACATACACGATGCTTAATTGCTTCCGAGATTGTCACAAAATGGAATTTTGCAAAAACTCACATTTTACTTTCTTTTGTAATCACATGGGAGTTGGCTCCCAAGAGTATGATTATTAAATTTCTCAAGTGTTATGCATAAGGATGACAATTCTCATTGACTTAAAATGAAACAGAAGTTTGTTGCCAAGTATGCCAATGTACTATTTCTATTGATCAGCATGGAAGTTTTGACCTGGTTCTGTTACCCTTTCCATACTCAGCCTAGTACTCCCCTTCCCCGAGTACGCCTTTTTATTAATACTGAACTTAGTGCAGACGCTTGAATGGCCTGGTACACTGTATATTGTCCAGAATTTCTGGACTCAGGTAATCCTACTGTCTCAGCCTCCTGAGTAACTGGACTCAGTAGAGCCAAATTGCATCTGGCCAATATGATATCTCTAAAAGAGAGCTGTACAGCATTGAAGATATCCAGGAGATAAAATTTTTACCAAAAATAAAGAAATGATTATAAATTGATAACCTACATCACCACTCAGGTTTTCAGTGAAATATAATTGAAGTTATATACTGATATACTCCAATAAGTGTACATTTATTAATGTATGATAAATACCATCACCAATGACATATAATGCCCTCTTTTCTGACTATAAGGAAGTTTATAATATCCCTCTGTACAATGTCAAAAATTGAGAAAAAGCATATACGCATATTCATACCATATTACAAAATACTTATTGGTGGGTCGATGGCAGAATTTTCTCAGCCATTATGAATGATAATTCAGATTTAGAGTTATTGATATTAGAGAACCGTTGTGTTTAAGCAGGGTACAAGAAAGTGTATAAAACAGAAGTTAAAATTTACAAAATATAGTGCCTATCATGACTGCCCTCTGAAAGACCCAACAAGCAGCTGAAAGAGTCAGATGCAGAAACTGCCGCCCCCTGTGGTTGAATTAGGGAAAAGCTGAAAGAAGCTAAGGAGGAGGGCAACCCTGTAGGAGGACCAGCAGTCTCAACTAACCTGGACCCCTGCCATCTCTCAGAAACTGAGGCACCAACCCGGCAGCATACACCAGCTGATATGAGGCCTCCAAAACATATACAGCAGAAGACATCCAGGTCTGGACTCAGTCAGAGAAGATGCACCTAATCCTAGAGAGACAGGAGGCCCCAGGGAGTTTAGAGGTCTGGTGGGGTTGTGGGGGGGAGGTATCCTCATGGAGACGGGCAGAGGGGGGAGAAGGTATGGGATGTGGAACAGTAAGAGAGTAGACCAGGAGGGGTATAAAATCTGGACTATAAAAAAGACTAAATAAAAATTTTAAAAATTAACAAAAATACATGTAGAAATACCTACATATTGTGTCATGCAGTAAGGTAAGCATCAGCACAAAAGCTTAACTTGCTGGTTTTTATGTGGTGGTTCCATGAAAGCTTCCCTTTTGCATACCATTTGCTTTGCTACTGTGAAGATCACATTATAATAATAGCTGAGTCCCTGGTTATAAAGGATCTTTAATTCCAAATGAAGGAACTAAGGTTTATTCCAGAGGTATTGAGAAAATAATCTAGGTTTTTAAAACAGGAATGCAAATTAATTGAAACAATATCTGCGAAGATAATGTCTGGAAAGATGGCACCAACATTTCTCGTAAGTAGCAAACACTTCTTTTTCCATAATAAGATTTTGATCAGCTATTTGGAAGCGGTAGAAGAGGTTTGGAGGGTAAGGAAACTAGATGCAAAGTATTTGACATACGAAATTATTGGAAGTGCAGAGGCAATGGAGATGATAAAAGGGAGCAAGAACAGTAGCAGTTACAGCAGGGGTGGGTAGAGGTGCAGGTGGTGGTAGGGGTGTAGGAGACGGGCAGGTGAGCAGGTCGTGGGAGGACTGAAAATCGTGGTGGATAACCAGAGCTGCGTGCACACATGTCTGGGAAAGTGGAAGCTGCTGGGTTTGTTGAAGTACAGAGTTGTGTCCATCGCAGTCTATTAACTGCAGTACTATGCCAAAAACCTGACCTCCATCCTATACCTTTACAGCCTCCAAAATTATTCCAGTCAACATAGAGTCTCTAAAGAAATAAGTTTGAAACTGTAAATGCAAGTAGATCTAATCCAGACGGACCTAAATCCTTGACCTTTTATGCTTCATTCTATGGGATTACATCAAATATAATGTTTTTTTTTTTTCCATTGAACTACTCAACACAATTTTCTGAGTTAACGTTTAATAATTTTTAGCAACCATTTGCAATTATTATTTATTTGCTGATAATGATATTAAAGGCCATATTCTAATGGCTCTGTGTGTATTCATTTATTAAATTTCCATGATGACTTATGAATCTTTAAAGCATTTTGTCTCTAAGTTCATTGTGTTTTGGTAAGAAAACTAAGGAATATCAAGTAATGCATAACTTGCTTGATGTCCTACAGCTTGAAATCAGTGAATTGGGAATTGAACCAGGCATTCTAGAATCAGATCATCATGTGCCCCCTGCCCTGTTCTGCCATTCTGCTCAGAGAGTTACAAAGTTGGGAGAACTAAATAAGACATGCATACACAGAGGTACCCTCTCAACTCTACTTCTCTTTATTTTCTTTGAATTTATTTTTATAAAGCTTGGGCACCAAGCAACCAAGAAATATTCTGTCAAAGGTCTTAAGAATAGACACAATATTCATATTTTATGTTCTCAAGTAAAGAATAAAAGCATACCATTAACAAGGAAATGAGATTAGATATATCTTACTGTTGACAGAAAATTATACAGGTTTTTGTTTTTAACTATGTCAGGATTTTGCTTATGTGAAGGTTGAGCTCATTTTGTCTTAATTTCTGCCTTTATCAAAATAAAATAACATACCGTGTTTCATTTGTTATTTATGGCCAAAGTGGCCAAAGAAATATTCTTGACTTCACTTTTGTGAATGAGAAAACTGAATCCTGAAGAAATGAATGTCTTGACCAAGATCATGAGTCTAAAGAAGCAAGAGTTATACTGAAAGCCAAGACACTTAGCTATAGTCTAGATCATAAGCACTGAGGTTAACATTTTTGGGAGGAGGTATATGGAAACTTAATTCAGTAGAAACTTCCTGGAGTCTACAAGAAGGAGATTAGCAAGGACTCTTAGTAATGGGGGAATATGGAGCCTGAAACATTCTCCCTCTTTAATCAGACAAGGATTCCAGTGGTGGGATTGGGACACCAACCCAGCCACAAAACCTTCTGCCTACAATCTGTCCAGCCAGTAAGATGTACTGTGGCAACAGTGTTGTATAACTTGTAGGGGTGGCTAACCAATGACTGCTCTAACTTGAGATCCATGCCATGATAGGGAACCCATGCCTAACACTGCCTGGATGGCCAGGAACCAGAGGCTGGATAGCCCAGACATCTAGGATAGAGCCAAACATAACTGGCCAAATAAACAAAAATGTCAATGAAATGATTCCTAAGGATATTCTACTATACTCATAAATCAGTGGTTAGCCCAGTTGTCATGAGAAAGGCTTCCTCTGGCAGCTGATGGGAACAGATGCAGAATCCCACAGTCAAACATTAAGCAGAGCTCAAGAAAGCCCATGGAATAGGAATAGGAAAGATTGTAGGAGCCAGAGAGGTTGAGAACATCAGGAGAACATGGCCCACACAATCAACTAAGCAGAGCTCATATGGGCTCACAGAGACTGAAATGGCAGTCACAAAACCTTCATGGGTCTGTGTTATGTCCTCTTCATATATGTTATAGTTGTGTAGCTTGGTGATCTTGTGGGATTCCTAACAGTGGAAGGGGGATTCTCTGACTCTTTTCCCTGCCCTTGGGACCCTTTTCCCAGGGAAATGGAGGAGGAATGGATCAGAGGAAGAGGATAATTGGGGGAAGTGGGTGGAAGGAGTGGAGGAAGGGAAACTGAGGTCATGATGTATTGTATAAAAGAAGAATAAATAAAAAAATTTTAAAGTTTAAAAATTAGTATTCGTGGTTAGATGTTTATACAAAATAGACAAATACAAAATAAATATCCGAGTAATTTTTGTTATAGATACATAGTATGTGTGTATACAAATCACTTGGACACATTTTCTAAATATACTTTATATTGTAATATATACCAAAGTTACCTGGTTTTGGATTGTTTCATCAAGGAAAAGCACCATCAATCATGCACAAGTCAGACAATTTTAGGGAGTTAGTTTATTCCTTTTCCTATGTGAATCCTGGTAGCTGAACTTAGGTTGTCAAGCTTGGTGTAAAGTACCCTAGCCTTCTGATCCACTCCACTTCCTCACCCCCTCCCCCAGCATTACTTCCATGTGTAAAAGACATAAATCTTAACTCAGAAAGCAAACTAAAGCAGTGGATTAAAAAACCAAAGGCCTTGGCAATCCATTAATTATATGTGTTAGAGATGATAATCTTTTCCCGGGCCCTCAGCACTTCTGTTCAGCTGGAATCTGAAGATACTTAAAATACTTAAGTATGGTTAAAGTCACAAACAAATCACTGAAGCAAATAGACTTTTCCATGTCTGTAGAACTGCTTAATAGCTGACAAATTGTTCTATTAGGCCATATCTTAATTGGTACTTGAACTTTTTGCCTTGAGCTGATTTGGTTCCTATAATCCTTTCTGTCTTATCAGCTGTCATGCCTGACCCCTTTAAAATGGACTACATTATGCAGAGGATATGTTTCTCAAGCTTATATTTCAGCTTTTTGGCCATTTCCTCCAAATGACTGGGGGATTTACTGCATTATTTATCATAGGTTCCTTCACTCTGAAATCTACATGTAGGGAAATGCTCAATTTCTTAGTTTTAAAGTTCATTTAATTTCATAAAGCTCTACCCTTATGTTCTACAACCATCCATGCACCTAGAAAGAAATACTGAGATGTGGAGGTGTGTGTAATTGATTTGGGTAGTTATACAGAAAGAAGTCTTTTATTGACTCTCAGAAAATAAGCATTTATCTGTCCAGGTTGCACAATAATGGGTATAAAATAAAGATAAAAATAAGAGACTTTTGTTCCTTTGGCTTCCCAATCATTTTCAGCTTAGTAAAGTATTTAAACTTAGGAAATTCAGCACTATAGAACAGCTGACCATTAACTGCCCCGGGTTCATCCCATCCTGGCCCATCTTTCTGAAGCCAGGAACCCTTCTGTCCTTCCTGCCCAAAGCCACTGGCCGTGCTTCCCCTTCCTCTGATTTTCTTCTCTGAGACAGCTTTGTCCTGTTCCTTGTTAGCTATTAGACACTAAGTACTTAGATGACTGGGCCTTCACTTCCATTCAAACACCTCTTGATCCTCAACCTCAAGCTGGGTGAAGTGATAAAAAAGAACCTGTATTTGTCTCCATTTACTCTAAAGAGAGCTGCTTTGGTGAGAGATAAGTACGGTAGCTATATTTATCTGTGGGTATAAAAATAAGACTTTGAATGCAGTAAGGAATTGTGCCATCTAGTAAAGTGGATGTAGCAAATTCTTTTCTAAGAACTATGATATTACGAGTAGTGGCAAGGTTTCTAATATCAGGCATGATTTTCCTCCTATTGGGTGGGACTAAAGTTCATTTTGAAAAACTACAAATAGGTACAATGAAGAAACTAGTGGACATGGATGGTGGGGATCAGCGTTGTAAGGCTCAGGACCAATGCAGAGGAGAGAAGGGACAGAGAGATTGAAGAGGCAGAACCCCAGGAAGTCTACTGAGAGGCAGCTTCTCCAGGAAAGGGCTACATAAACAAGACTGGAATAATGGCTGTATCAACGGACATGCTATCATGGAGGAGGAAAATTTCACAGGATCTCACTCCTAGATAAAGAACTATGAGCAAGGAATGAGTGCCTGTAGAGGGAGAATGAATCTCTCCAAGAGATGAATTCCCCTTATTGGTTATCTGACACAGTGGTCAGCCCTGAAACCATAAAGACACAAACAGTGAAAAGTGGACTCAGCAGGTTGTATTTATACATCTGTGCATTCACACACATATGCACACCCCATATCTATGTTTAGTGTGTATTTATATGTGTTTATATGTTACATCTTAATAATAATAATAATAATAGAAAAAGAGGTTATCAGCTTGAGAATTTGGAGGACATGGAGGGGCTAGAGGGAGGAAAGGGAAGGGGGAAAATGATAGGATGTCATACTATTTTAATTTGAGGTGTATTAAAATCAAAGGCTAGAAGGAAAGAAGAAGCTGCCAACATTAAGCTGGGCGCCAAATAGACACTATGTATGGAGAGTCACTCCCTCTCCCAGGAGTCAGAACAGAAGTCTGGCCTGGAGAGGAGACACTGAAAAGGAGACACTGTGCATCACATTTCAGTCTTCAGGTTGTTGAAACTGAAGTTTTCCCAGGAGTCCCAAGCTGGGCTGCAGAGAAGCGAAAGGCTCTTGTTGGCCTGAGGAACTTGCCTCATTTGCTCACCTCTCGGTGAAATTTACATATGCATATTTCTTGGGTATTGCTTAATCTTTTCTAAGACAATGAAGGGCAAAAACCAAGAAAAACCAAGTGTTTCCTCTGTTTGAACAATTTCTAAATAAATTCATGTTTCTCTTAACATTTTCTGTTTCCTATTTTTTCAGTTAATTTTCAAGTTGTTGTTAAATATAGTGTGTGTGTGTGTGTGTGTGTGTGTGTGTGTGTGTACATACATGTGTGAGTGTACAAGAGCCTGTGGAAGCCAAAGGTCAACCTGGAGTATCATTCTTTCAAATGTTCACCTTTTTTTTTTTTTTTTTTTTTTTTTAAGAGAGATTTCCTATTTAACATGGAGTAAGCTGGGTATTTTAGTGCCTAGCAAGTGAGTCCAGTTTTCTCTCCCAACCCAGTACTAGATCACAGTGCTCGCCTTCTATGTGGATTAAGGGCATAGAACCCAGGCCTGCATGCTTGTGCTGCAGGTTTTTCGGAAGGAAACATCTCCCTAGCCTGGCTTCTTTTAAAACACAGGGAAACCCGGCAGCAGGTTGACAAGCCTCAAAGGAAGAAAATATGAGACACTAGTGTTCTATATTAAATTTATTTGTTTAAAATCATTCTGAGTTTAGTGAGATATTATTCATTTCAATTTATTAAACACATAACAGAGATTACACAAGACACACACACTCACGCATATACACTCACACATTTCTGTATGCAAATAATTTGTATATGTGGTATATTCTTATATATAATTTATGCGGTTCTTTTAGTTCTTAAAATAATTCAAATTTTCCTGTTACATTAGCTAGGTTATTAAATTACGTTTAAATTATGTAAAAATTAATTATTCCCTTTGTCTTGCTTTGGGTTCTATAACAAAATCTAAAGTCTGATAGGCCTTACTTCTTAAACATTCAAAACATCAATATGTCTAACTTTAACATTTAATAT
The DNA here is from genome assembly GCF_900095145.1 of Mus pahari. Taxonomy (NCBI): domain Eukaryota; kingdom Metazoa; phylum Chordata; class Mammalia; order Rodentia; family Muridae; genus Mus; species Mus pahari. Next base: position 64,433,256 of record NC_034592.1, on the reverse strand, counting down.
TTCAAGTCAAATCAGTTGGTTTTTCCTAAGTAGAAAGTGTAATGCTTTGTGTATTTTTATTTTTCAATTAGTAAACTCAATGCAATAAAAAGAAATAACATGGGCTTTCATGCAATTCCATCCCGTCAAGCAGAAAGATATTTGAATGAGCTCAGCAATGCTGTGAATCTTACAGAGAGTCTCCTGTATGCAGTACATGTATTTTTCTTAAGTCCATTTCATATTCTGTATGCACTAGCTCTAGTAACACATGACTTCCCTATGCAACAGTAATTTAATGGTACCTTACTCTTTACTTGAAAAGGAAAAGAAATATTATCAGGCAGTTTCATAATAAGCTAAACCAATTACCTTCTAAATGATTTTAATGCAGGCAAATACAAGAGTTATCATTTTAACACAGCAAGATTTATTAAGAGAACAATTCAAAGCTGTAAGGCAGGCTTACATCTGGCATCGCTTTCCATTGAGCTTCAATTAATGTTTTGAAAGTTTTCACTTCATACTGTAAAATTTCAAAATTGTCAGAGCCTAGCAGATTTTGTGTAAAGAAACTAATAATATCTCATAAGCCATTTGGTTTGGCTGTCACACATACACCCTCACATTCGATGTACACCTTGCTAATGCTGTGACTGCAAGAAGCCAACCCACAGATGGTTTAAAAAATTGCTCTCATGTCCATAACTTAAGAGAGATAAAGAGAAGTTAAACTAATATGAATCCATGCCTATACATGAATTCAGACTCTCAAGTCATGATTATAGTATGCAGAGTCTTGCCAACTTGAGGCAACAGTGGCCATTCTTCTAAATGGACAGTGGGTATTGTGAATCAGGAATTTAGCCCCTCTGGAGTAGATCCTGCACTGCCCACAGAGGCACTGCAATTAAATGACTTCTTTCTCGCCATGGGCTGTGTACTATGGGAGGGCAGAGTAGAGGTAAATCATGGGGTCCTTCTTCAGCTACTCCCTGTTCCTGCACTTGAGACAGCCCTTTTTCTTTCTGATTGCTATTTTGGGAATAAATATGCTTTGGGTGGACAATTCCGAACAACCAAAAAAAAAAAAAAAAAAAAAAGTAAATATTTTTTTAAAGCAAATAAACTATAATCTCTCTCATTAAAACATATTTGTTTTCTATGTATATGAGCACTGAATTACTTAAATGAGGTCGAATAAATACGCAGCTGTGTAAGAAGTAAGCTATGGCCCTGTGTTGGATCAATAGTCACTCTATAATAAGACAACTAGGAATACAGGCATCCCAGCATTGAGGCAGAGTCAAAAAGATGGCTGTTAAGGAGTTCCAGGATAATGTGCAACATAGTAAGGATAGAGGATGTGGGAAGAAGGAAAAGGAGAAGCAGAAAAGGAACTAAAAGGAGAAAAGGGGAGGGACATTGTAATTTAATTACATTTTCTCTTTAATTCCTCCAAACTTTCCTGTTACATCCCTTTCTGCTCTCCTTCAAGTTCATGGCCTCTTTTCCACTAATGATTATTGCATGCATACATATTCATATATATATATATATATATATATATATATATACATATATATATACACATATTGTTTCTAAATATAGCCTGTTATTTATAAAGCTACCTGTATGGAAAGCTGGGGGTGGGAGAGGGACCTTCCCAGAGGAGAATGCACCAGAACCAAATAGTCATCACTCAAAGAACTGCAATTCAAGAGTTCAGAATGGTTGGTTTGAGGTTTTAAAATTATAAGTTAAAAAACAAAACAAAACCCCACTCTCTTGCAGGGGGATGCAGGGCTGCATATGCAGGTCTACTGATGTGTATGAGTATTTTTTTAAATTTTCAGTTATTAATAATAATTTGCAACTTCATTCTAGTTGCAAATCATTGTTGTAAGAAAAGTGATGAATCTAGAAATAGAACGGCAGAGTCAAGATATCCATCTCAAAATCGATATGAATTAGAAAACACACACAATCATTATATGCATTTTTCTATACTATCTCATTTAGTCCCAAAAGATCTAATAAAATAAATATTAATAGAAACCCACTCTATTGCAGATAACCTATAAAATGCATTTTTCACTTATGTAAACTTCTATGTACAGGATCCAAGGCCAACGTTGCAAACATCATTTTTCTCATGCCTCCCACCCACTCTATCTGGCTAGCGAATCAGGACACGTACTGTAGGTGTTTTCCAGATGGAATCCACAGTAATAAAGATCACAGGGTAAGGACTCATGCCTGGATTCATACCCCAGATCTGTGTTTGCATAATCAGTAGGCAGAAGTCACCCACACCTGGCCTCAGGCAAAGTCTTGTCTCACAAGATTAATGAGGAGACATTGCAAAGATGCTTAGAAAAAAAAAAAAAAACATTCCAGCACATGGAATGCCCTCAGTAACCTGAGTTATTACACACACACATTCTTTCTTTAATCATTTATTAACCTCCCACTATGAGTGACAACCTGTGTCCCCATAGATATCAGAACCTGAAAATGAATTTTGCCTATCACTACATACTGCCAATATTGAAGACAGTTGCTAACAGAATCTAAAACATAGACTAGAGGATGCTTGATGGCTGGATGAAGGGATAAAGGACTCTAATACATAGCTTGGAAGGGCAGATAGATTTGGAAAGGCAAAGGCCAAGTGATTGGAAATAATGTTTTATCTCAGTACACAAAACCATAGGACAATCATAACACCTCTTTAAAAAAACACTTAGAGTCTCTCTATTTTCTAAAGTGAAAGAACACAATTTAACGCAGTATGCCAGGCTTCTCTGGACAGGCACAGAGGATATTTTTATGTACACAAAAGCCTAGACACAAAAGAAAACTCTCTTTTGTAAAGAGAAAGCTGAAGTCAGGCATTTCAATCTTCACAGTTTATCCACTCTCAGAGTTGCCAAGTAGTCTAACTAAGATTTCACTGCTTTAATATTGGAAGGAAAACTACCAATACCTATTGTCTGACATTGGCCTGCATGAACTGTAGGAGAAAAAGTCTGGTCTTCCAGGGAGAGGACAAGTTTGAACTTCTTTGGGTCTTTGTGTCTTGCCTCTAACCCTCCATCCTCCTAGACTGTATTTTGATGGAAGCTTGCCTTTCCATTTAGCACATTTGAGGATGATGGGTGGAGTATGAGAGACTGTTGCCCCCAAACCTTCTTCCTTTCAAACTAGATTCTCCCTCACCAACCTCTCACCCTTGCCCTGCCATCAACTCTGTCAACAACAACACTGCCCCCTTGCTTGGCTCACAGTGTGCGACTTAAGATTTAAATTTCAAAATATCACAAGAATGTTAGATATAACCTGTTTTTCTGCCAGGAGAACTACGTACTTTGCAACTTGTCTTTTAGTTCTCTGTACATTTCCCTCCCAAGTTATCGTAGGTGCTAAACAAGTTCAAACTTCCAGAGCATAAGAAAGGCTAACTATGGTCAAAGTACATGATATACTGGTACAAGAACGTAATGAACTGATGCCGTCATGTTGTTCAATGAGCAGATACTACCCATTTGGGGGATGTAGTTCACCAGATAAAGTCCTTGCCAGAATATTTACAACCCATATTAATAAGATCAACAACAAAGTGTATATTGGTGGGCATTTGAAATCTCAGCTCTGTAACAGGCAGACAGGTGAGTTTCTGAGGTTCACTGGCCATGAAGCATCTTTACACATGTTCTGGGTCAGTAAGAGACCCTTTCTCAAACAAAACAGGTTAAACAGCATTGAAGAGAAATATTGGAAGTTAATCTCTGGCCTCCACACACTCATATATATCACCCACACAAATGTGAACACATATATGCACATGAGCTTACACAAATACACACATACAGAGAGAAAGGGAGAGAGAGAGAGAGAGAGAGAGAGAGAGAGAGAGAGAGAGAGAGAGAGAGAGAGAGAGAATTTTTAAAAAAAAATTCTAAAAGTAACACTTTCTCTGCTGTGAATTTTTATTTTTTGATATTGTGTTTTTCAGAGAATAGAGTGTTTTGAGTTCAGCTTGCCTTTCAAAGCTTTTTTGAACTGGGTCACTGCAGTCTGCCCCTCAGCTTTGCCCTTTTACTGCCCCCTTTTTGTTGAGACGTCAACTTAAAAACAGAATACAGTGATTCCCCCTTAAACAGGTCACTTGTTTTTACTGCCTGACCCCTAAAGATCTTTCTTTAGGAATTCTCCACATTGTTGAAAATTCACCTCACCCTGATTCTCTCTAGGAATTTCTTCATTCTCTAAATTGTCACATCTTTTGGTATGTATCTGCAGGCAGGTATGTTAGCACACTCTAACTTGCATAATAATCACGTTGATTGCACTCTCAAGACTGGCCTTTTTTTACAAATGTACGTACAAGTTCTGCTTTCTCTATTTTCCCTCAGTGTCTACCACACTCTTGAAAACGAGCGAGTGAATAAATAAATAATCTGTGGAGAATGAAAACAGACAAGAGAAAAAGCAACTTGTCAGTAAGCCCCCAAAATATTTCCAAATAGCTTCACCTTCTTCATGAAAACTTCATTTCTCAATTCTCTGATCATTTCCTAGAAAGACAGCTGTACCATAAAATACAAGTTGAATAAGCAGGCAGGCTTGTGTTAAAACAGGAAATCCAGCAATGATCATTTTCAAATTATAGACTAGTTCTCTGAATGTCATTGAAATAAAATTAAATTTGTATTGCAAGATAAAACTAATATTTTCATTATAAGTATTTCTAAACTTATAGTGGGAGATACATTGGCACTAGGTGGCAAATAACACATTTTAAAACAGGATGTATAAGGATTTCTTTTTTAAATTTTGTAGCTTATAATGAGTGCTTCCTAGCTACCCATAGAGAGGTATCTGGAACTGTGTGCAGCAATTATTTAAGGCTCATTGTTAGAGTCAAAGGTTTTGTGCTTTGAGGGTTGCCAGGCCGTTCAGAATATGAAATTTCAGAGTTCTTCTAGATCCAGACTGAACTTCAGAATTTAAAAGAAAAATCATCTAGAAAGTACCATTCATATAATAATGAACACTCATTCTTGGTATGATGCTTTAGCACACACCTACTGTTTCTAAAGTGATTGAGGGGAAGAGATAGACTATTTGGAGTGAGCTAATTTAATTCTGCTTTAACTCTTTTGATAGCTATAAAAACCATTTGAAACTTAAGTCAAAACCATCTTTAATAAACTTACCAACTTTGAATGAAGATGCATCTTCACACACAATTCTCTAGGCTGATTTGTGTGTATGCTCTCTGGAAAGAAGGAATTCTACTGACTCACACAATACATGAACACAGTTTAGTCTTGAACTACTCTTCTTAGCTTACATTTATTGCAGGTCCACTCTGAGTTGCACTCTACCTACAAGTCATAGGTTCTCTTAAGACATGAATAAAGGAAGGAAGAGATGAATCTGTTGTTAAACAGAAGAACCTGAGTCAAAACCATAGAAGTTAGCAGTGATGGAGAGTTTGTCAACTTGACACAGTCAACAAACACCAGGGAAGAATGTTACAAGGAGGGGTTCTCTGGATAAAACTGGCCTATAGACATGTCTTGGAGGGATTGTATTGATGGAGTTAAATGTGAGAAGATCCAGCCTTCTGCAGGCAACAGCATGCCCTGGGCTGTATAAGTGGGGTGGGGGAGGAGAGTGGGGGCAAGAAAACAAAACCAAAACCAAAAAAGAACAACAAAAACGAGCTAAACACTAGTGTAGAGCTGTGCCCGCGTTCATCTCTCTGTGCTTTAGAGAATGGCTATGAATTTCTGTCCCATATTCCTGCCTTAATTTTCCTCCCAATGATGTACTGTAACCTGGAATTATAAGCCAAATAAACCCTTTCTTCCCTAAGTTGTTTTTGACAGGGTAGTTTTTAATCAGAGCTACAGAAATGAAACTAAAATATAAAAACTGGGTATCACTATAAATCCAGTTACAGTGACATGAGAAGAAGAGATAGGCAGGTCACTGGGGTCCATTGGCCAGCTAGGCTAGCCTACTTGGTGACATTCCAGGACAGAAGAGGCTCTGTTTCAGAGAAGAGGAGGATGGCCTCAGAGGAATGACACCACAGGTTGTCCATTGACCTCTCACACGTGTACAGGCATCTGCCTCCTGTTGTGGATGGCCCTGATGCTGTTTGTATTTTGATGTTAATTCTGCTTTCCCAGGAGGGGTTGAATGAGGAATGAGTCCTGTACAGAGGTGACTTTTTGTGAACCTTCCTCTAACGAATAAAGAAACCAAGCACTGGGTGAGTAGGCAGGACTTCCAGGTTGGAAAGAGAAAGAGAAGAGGCAGGAGAGAAGACAGCTTTTGGACAGAAACAGAGGGAGGACAAGATGTACCAGGATTCTTCACTGGAGGATTTAGATTTAATATGGCTTGCAAGATTAGGATTCTAGTTGTTGCGCCCAGCGATTGAGTTGCCATTGATTCTGAACTAAGTTTGTGTGGTGTTTTCCTTCATGCAACAGCTTGACTGAGTTCCAGAGAGAAAGAAAGGTACAGCTGCAAAGAGAGGGGTTGCCACAAGTGCACACCGAAAGGCCATGGGAATTTTGAAGCATGGGGCTGGTGTGGAAATGACCCACCAGTGGAAACTTGGCGAGCTGGGTGGAGAGATTTTGAAGTTCTGAGTCAGTTTCCGCGAGGTGAAAACAGGTCGGCCATGCCTGTCATTGCCTGGCTGCCCAGCCTGCTGGGGCCTGAGTGTGTAGTGTGAATTACATTTTTTAATATTTCTTGCAACCCCCCTCACATATGCGTATATATTCGTGCAAAAGAAATGTGAATTAAGCTACATACCATGTTAAGTGTACATGAAATTTAGTATAAAAAACTCGTTAATGATTTGGCTACATATTAAAGTGATAATACTGCAGTTTAAATAAAATATAACATTAAATGAATTTTGAATGTTTCTTTTTCTTTTTTTCTAGGAGTATCTTTTATATTAATTAATTACTTTATATCCCAATATCAGCCCTCCTTTCTTCCCAGTACCCTCTCACACAGATGTACCCCACATTCCTCATCCTCCTTTCCCCCTCTGAGAAGGGTTCAGCTCCCTAACACTCCCAGCATGTCAAGTCACTGAAGGACTAGGTGCATCCTCTCCCAGTGAGGCCAGACAAGGTGGCCCAGCTAGAGGAAGCAGATCCTCAGGCAGGCAACAGATTTAGGGACAGCCCCTGCTTCAACTGTTGGTGGACCAGCATGAAGACCAAGCGTCTCTTCTGCTACATATGTGCAGGGTGCCTAGGTCTAGTCCATACTTCCTCTTTGGTTGGTGGTTCTGTTTCTGGGATCCCTAAAAGTTCAGGTTAGGTAACTTTGTTGGTTTTTCTGTGGAGTCACTGTCCTCTTTAGAAACTTTATTCCTTCCCTCAACTCTTCTGCAAGACTCCCCAAGCTCCATCTAATGTTTGGGTGTGGGTCTTTGTATCTGTTTCCTTTGTCTGCTGAGTTATGGTATGCTCTTCTTTGCAATGATAACAGAGTATCTTTAATAGTGTCAGGGATTGGTTCTTACCCATGGGATGGGTCTCGTTTTTTCCCATTGGTTGGCTATTTCCTCTGTCTCCACTTTATCTTAGTCCCTGCACATCCTCTAGGCAGGACACATTTTGGGTTGAAAGCTTTGTGTGTAGGTTGCTATCCTTATTCCTCCTTTGGGAGTCCTCCCTGGCTACAGGAAGTGGTCACTTCAGGATCCAAATCCCACACTGCTAGGAGTCTCAGCTGGAATCTACGCCATAGTGCCTGTCCCAGGTCTCTGGGTGTTGGAGGCCAGAGAACTGGAGTGACAGATGGTTGTACCTTCTTGATGTTGGGAATTGAACATAGGTCCTCTGCAAGAGCAGTCACTGATACTAATTACCGAGCCATCTTCCAGTCCTCTAAATGAATTCTTCTAACTAATATGCCTAATGCAATCTATGGTACTCAGAATGTGTTGAATAATTACAAGCCATGGATAAGTATCATGACTCCATTCTGTACAATAGGAAGCAAGGCCTAAGAAGGGTTGAAGACAGAGATAGAAAAGTGATAGAACTATATCTCAGCTCTCAAACTCTTGATCCCTCTTTTTCTCTCATCACACTAAAGCAAGTCAAAATCTTGTGTAAATTTTAAAAACCTGAGTTTTTAAGTAATTTTGATAATATTAAAAATAGATTTGTAAACTACAGCAAGCAACGTGAATGGTATCATACCATTCAACACTGGAGGAATGGTATCATACCATTCAACAATGGAGGAACACTCCTCCATTGTTGGTGGGATTGCAAGTTTGTACAACCACTCTGGAAATNAGTCTGGCAGTTCCTCAGAAAATTGAACATAGTATTACCAGAAAAATCCAGCAATAACTCTCCTCGGCATATACCCAGAAGATGTTCCAACTTGTAAAAGGATACATGCTCCACTATGTTCATAGCAGCCTTATTTATAATAGCTAGAATCTGGAAAGAATCCAGATGTCCCNCAATAGAGGAATAGACACAGAAAATGTGGTACATTTACACAATGGAGTACTACTCAGCTATTAAAAACAATGAATTTATGAGATTCTTAGGCAAATAGATGGATCTGGAGGATATCATCCTTAGTGAGGTAACCCAATCACAAAAGAACTCACTTGATATGCGCTCACTGATAAGTGGATATTAGCCCAGAAACTTAGAGTACTCAAGATACAATTTGCAAAACACATGAAACTCAAGAAGAAGGAAGAGCAAAGTGTAGATACTTCATTCCTTCTTGGAATGAGGAACAAAATACTCATGGAAGGAATTACAGAGACAAAGTTTGGAGCTAAGATGAAAGGATGGACCATCCAGAGACTACCACACCCGGGGATCCATCCCATAATCAGCCACCAAATGGAGACACTATTGTATATGCCAGCAAGATAATGCTGAAAGAACCCTGATTTAGCTGTCTCTTGTGAGGCTATGCCAGTGCCTGGCAAATGCAGAAGTGGATG
>NC_034592.1:64383645-64424154 GCF_900095145.1 Mus pahari | reverse complement strand
TCATTGGGAAGAGAGGCCCCTTGGTCTTGCAAACTTTATATGCCTCAGTACAGGGGAATGCCATGGCCAAGAAGTAGGAGTGGGAGGGTAGGGGAGCAGGGTGGGGAAAGGGTATAGGAGACTTTTGGAATAGCATTTGAAATGTAAATGAAGAAAATATCTAACAAAAAAATTGAAAAAAAAAGAATCTTGGTCTAAATTGAATAATAAAATAATTTACAATTAAAACTATGTTATAATATAACAACAATTTATTATTAATATTTGATAATTATTATTTTGACTGTTAGCAAAAATATAAAAGTTTGTTTCATGTCTTAATTCTGAGATTAATTCTGAGATGAGGCATTATCTAATGTCATCCTCTTTCCCAGATAAGACAATGGCGCAAGAGGGAGGAGGTCAAACCAAGGAGAAAGATAGAATTCCCACTCAGCCAGCCTTCTCCAGATCTCTCTGCATTGCCTTCACCTTTCTCATCATGCCTCTGAAGCAGTAAGAGATGGGTGAGCACTCAGCCCTGTAGTTGACATTATTAACTCAAGGATAGAAACTGACTTGTGCTGCTATTTATTAGTAACAATTTTTCAAGAAAAAAATCCTATTTTTAAAAAATTGGCATAAACAGTACAATAAACCAGCTCAAAGTAAAATTTCCTTCCAAGAGACCTCTTTGTAATCCATATAAACTCTGTGTAGGCCATTAAACCCTCTGCTGTCTTGGGGATTGTGTCCCCTTAATTGGACTTAATGTAAGAATAAATTATCTTGCATGTCATACCACATCAGGCCTAGTTGAGCTCAGTATGTGACTATTAGCTTGTCATTTCAGAAGCTAGCACAATAGATCCTCTGCTGATGACACTTGCAATGTTTAAATAAAACCAGACCCAGTTTGTGATTGAAGAAGCCATCATCTTTCATTAGAATGAGAGAATAAATTTTCAGCACCAGGCTACTAACATGTTTGAATAGTTCAATTCATTTTCTAACAGGTCACAGCCAATATCCATTACAGAGCAGTCTTCTTGGAAACAGTCTATTTGGCAAAGAGATGTGTTCTCCTGTGACAAGAAACAAGGGGAGAGAGAAGAGAGAAAAAGTCCTAAACACACTAAATGTTTATATTGTGGGAATTGGCCTTCCCATGTCAGTGAGAAGAGGAAGTTAGGGATAAGAAGGACCACAGGTCATTACCAGTTAAGACTGGCTGCAGGTGGCAGAAGCTATTGAAACCAGGGTCCACCACCAGCTACAGACATCCACAAACAGAGAGGGACATCAAACCAAAGCCTGGAATGTAGACTACAGTCAAACTCTGTCACTATCTCCATATTTGAACATCTCAAAGTCCTGTTCTTGACATGGGCTGGAGGATAAGAAAGGACACAGTACAGAGAATTGGGGAAATTGAAAGTTATAGAATCATATTAGACTGTGGATGCCACTAGGAGCTACCCTCCTAGAACTTGGAGGTGAGATATGTGACAGTCTTTAACTTACAAAGTGGTAAACTATGTGCATGGTTATGAATTCTTAACAGGGGACTTAACTGAGAAAATGCAAATGACTTTTTGACCAAAAGGCTTGGAAACATTTGAAAGTGTGGAATATGGAAATGATGTGGGGGTATGCATGAAGTATTTTAAGATCTACATGCATGTTCAGTTTTATTTGGGGAAAAGATAGTAATACTAAGAGTGCATAGCCTGAAAAACAGGAAAAAAAATATTAGAGGCTCTGATAGATCTGTGTTGTTTCTGATTCTGCATCTGAAATGGTGTAGATAAGCTTATCATCAGTGAAGATGGACTGATGTGCCCCAGAGCTTGAAACACTTGAATATGCACTGAGTATTGTAGGGATATGCCATTCACTTACCTTCTAATTGCTTAACAGACATCACTTGGTCCCCAGGAAGAGAATACCAAAAGATATACAGGATGCTGGCATCAATCCCTGGTTTACCTATGGTTACATGGATTTTGTTGGTGATACTGGAAAGAAGTAAATCTGCTTTCTGATGGGCTTCCTATAATAAATCTGCCTCAGGAAGTCTGTGCAGCTATTGCCAAACTCCAATATTCTAGGACATCTCATAACTGCATTTGTCATCCTAAATTAATTAATATATAGTCTGATTGAACTATAGTCATCACAAAGAGTTTCTTCATATGTGTCCCTGGGAAATGGATATTTATGAAGGGACAGGCAAGATGTGATTTAAAACCGCATTCTGCCAAGTGTTAAGTGTTGAAGGCTTTGGATCAATTCTTTCTGTTAAAATGAGAGTAACAGTCCAAGTTCCATCTGTTTGGATGGATGCGGAGGATCCTCATTTACCCCTCTGAATCTTTCTTCTTAGGTCCTATAGTTTAAAACTACATATCTCAAGCAAGAGAAGCAACTCAGTCATTAAGAGTGCATACAAACTCCTTTCCCAGAGGACCTGAGTTCAGATTCCAGTACACATGACCAGTGACTCACAACCACCTGAATCCAGTTCCATGGGATCCAACAGTATCTTTTGCCCACCTCAGGTACCTGCACATACGTGACTGGCCCTCACCCATCCACCCACACATACATACATACATTCATACATACATACATATATACATACATACATACATATTAACGACAATTTTAAAATAAGTAATCGTGAAAGGGAATTATGCAATGTATTGGAAATGTTTGACGGAACTTAAATGTCATGAGACAGTATTGATAAGTGAGACCATTTGGGAGGTAGTTAAATATCAATGCCACAGCCTTCTTGATTGTGGTAGTGACTTTTGAGAAGGAGGAATGGTCTTGCTGGGCCCTTGTATACTTTTTATTCTCTTTGTTCACATGATGACAAAGAAGTATCCCCCTCTGGAGCTCAAAGCAGGAATACTTAGAGGCAAGGAGTAGCCCTCAGCAGGCAAAAAAAAAAAAAAAAAAAAAAAAAGTGCTAGCAGCTTGAGTTTGTCCTTCCTACCACCAGGATGCTAATTTCTGATCTTTATAGATTACATAATCTGGTATACAGTTATGGCAGTGAAGACAGACTAAGATGTTCAGAACTAAGACATAGTTATAAATCCTGAAAACCCATCCCACGGTTGCTTATCATTTAAACTAGGTACTTTTGTGCCTAGCATCAAATTTCTTTGAATTCCTTACCACTTCTTAATCAGCACTCCCAGGTTTCTGCACAGGTTTCCTTACATGAAATTTACAAAGATTTGAGATCAAACGCAGTTTTTTAAAGAATGGGATTATAAGAAAAAAATAACCCTAATAGAAGGAGTAGAGATTAACTCATTTCGAAATTGGACAAAGGTTTCTGTTATGTTTGTTGAAGTCTTAACTCTCAGGACCTAGGAATATGCCCTCTTTAGGACAAAGAATTTCTATAAATGCAGCCTGACTTAGAACAGACCAGACCTCACATCAATTCAGATGGATGTTGTTATGAGAATTGGAATAAATCGTGGCTCCTTGAGTCTTCAGAGTTGGCTCTGATCTGAAGAGGGAAACACAGCCTGACACGGAAATGAGTTGTGCTCTTCTCATCTCCCATTGGATGTGTCTGGGCTCTTCCCTTATGCCATGCAAAAGAATGCCAGAGTAATGCCAGGCTGAGATTTATTAGGAGAGAGATAAGGCATGCTTAGATTACAGTGTGGGTAGAAGAGAGTGAGAGAGGAGAGATGCCTGAGTATCTTAGTAATAGTTAAGTGTATATGGCGTTGTGACTTTTGACATTATATTGTGGAGCGTATATAATGTATAAGTTAGTTTAAAGTTAAAGCAACATTTTAAAATTAAGTAGAATTTAGAAAATAAAATATGGACCAGGCATGGTGTCATCCATCTTTGTTGTCTTTTTCTTTTCTTTTCTTTTCTTTTTTTTTTTTTTTTTTTTAAAGATTTATTTATTATATATATGTAAGTACACTGTCGCTGTCTTCAGACACTCCAGAAGAGGGCATCAGATCTTGTTACGGATAGTTATGTGCCACCATGTGGTTGCTGGGATTTGAACTCTGGACCTTTGGAAGAGCAATCAGGTGCTCTTACCCACTGAGCCATCTCACCAGCCAGTGTCATCCATCTTTAAAGCCAGCATTTGGGAAGCAGAGGCAAGTGGCTCTCTGTGCTTGAGGCCAGTCTGGTCTGCCATTTGGGTTGATAGAGTGAGACCCTGGGTCAGAACAGCAACAACACAGATAAATTAGAGCCAGCTCAGTTCTTTATCCTATGTTAATGAATTACCCTTTGGAAATACAATCCTAAGGTAGGTTGTGAAGGATCTTCTTCAAGTTCACAGCAAGAGTGAAACGCTAAGAAAATTACATTCAAAGCCTTCAGCATTTCTCATGAACTGTCTCAGCACCTATTCTTGAGATAGCTCTAAGAAACAGGATTGCCTCTGTGAAGGCAATCTTCATATTGGTTTCTATCGCTTATGTCAGCATCCTTTATTCTCAACCAGCAAGAAATGCAAATGAAATCCCAGGAGATAATGGATGTCTGAGCAATGCTCTCTCTTTTTATCCAGTTTCACTCACATGGGGTCTGTTCAACTGTAGCATCCAGCACACCTTCCCATGACAGATGAGACTAACTGTACATAAACATGCAATATATCCTAATAGAGATATAGTCTAGGTCTTATGACCAACCTCCTTACAGAATCAGTGTCAGATGAAAGGACTTCAAATACTCTGACCTTCTAGCAAGTTAAAGTCTGTTTCACAGTCAAGGGCAAAATGGTACAATTCTGATCACAGTAAGAAAAATCATTTCAAATGTCACATGTGTGCCCCTTTTTAAAATCTTCAATTCTGTTTTCACTTCAGAAAAAGAATTATAAAATAGTAGCCTACGTTCATTCTAGAATTTAGATTTTATTAAAATTATTTGAATGTTCCTTATGTCCTGATTTAGGACCTGTGGTATTAATGAATTCAGTATGGACAGGGCATGGATCCATAGGGAAGTATCACTTTTGTAGGGCTCTTTGCTGTCATTTTCTATGGGTGTTTTTTATACATGTTAAGGGCTTTGGTTAGGAAGGTTTGCCTGAGATTATCCCCCTGCTCTTGGCGTACTAAGCAGGCTAGAATGAAGAAAGCCTGAGAATATATCCCAACAGTGCAAAAACTCATGTATTCAAAAAACTGGTGAAGGTCGGTGCTGTGACTTGAGTTACAGTCCTCCTAAACACAGGACGAAGCGGTAACTTCTGGTTATTGAAGTGCACATTAGGTCAAAATCCTCATTTTGAGGTATGCCCAATGGGTTAGTCTCAGTCACCCATTCCAACATAACCAATCATGGATGTAAGCACCAGAGAAGATAGGAAAGGAGCTTTATTAACTGTGATCACACTGGGAAGGACAAAGGTCTAATGACCTCAACTGTGTCTTCAAATGGTTTACAGCAGTTTCCATAGAATATAGGAAAGAGAAATAAAGTAGAGCATTGGACATTTCCATGGTAACAGTCCAGGTCATCTTGGCCTGGCTGGGACATCATCTCAGGATCTATTTTGCCTCATTGATGTTGAGAATGTCTTCCTTGTTTCAGAGGTAGTTTGTGTTCTTTGTCTTAAGGTGTGTTGGGATTAAAGGCAACTGAGGTGAAGAGAGACAAAATTCGCAAGGAAAATTAAGTGACAGAATAGGTCTGAAATGAGATAGCACTTGCCAAGCCAGGTTTCCATCCTTCTTTCAGTATTCATGAATTGGGCTTTCTTTGTAAATAGTTTTTTGCAGATATAAATACTTTAACAAAAGGTCATATTGGGGCAGGATGACTCTATTCCAAATGGCTGGTACCTTCAGAAGATGAAAAGACAGAGTTACGTGGAAACAGAAGAGGGTATGCATGTGATGCTGAGATTGGTATTCTACAGCCACACCAGGGGCTGTGGAGCTGGGAAAGCCTGTTTCTATAGAGAGTGTATGCCACAATATCCAGCCAATGTCAGAGCTTTAGCCTCAAGACTATAAGACAATATGTTTCCCTCATTTAAAAATCTCAGGTTTGTGCTACTTTATCACAGCATCTCTAGGAAACCAGAGCTCTCTGTGGTAGCTTGGCTAGGCAGTGGTACCAGACATTAAATCTATACTAATGCAGGTACTGCTGCAAAGCTCTTAATAATGTGATAAAGGAGAGGGGATTAATGTCAGTGATATATATGAGGAACCTCAACCAGAAATCCATTGCCTTAAGAACAAATACTAAAGTTTCCTGGAGAAGTTCAAAGTCAAATTCAGTAATCATCTCTTAATTTAGATGCCAACTTGTCTTAGAGATGTAAACTCATCGGTCAGAGGTACATGAGCCAATTCTTTAATGTTCTCCCTCTCTCCTGCTCTCTTTATATATATATCCACATGAACCCCCACATACCCAAGACACATAGTCACACACGCACATAGACTACAAACACATATGCACATATTAGATACACTCACACACATACATCACACACACATACACTACAAACACATGTACATACTACATACACTCACGTACATACAACATAGTCATACACACACTACACATAAACATACAACACACATAGTCACACAATACAACACATACACAATCACGTATACAACACACACATGTACACATACCACACACTCACGCATAGTCATACATACACAACTTTTTCTGTTTTTCTTGGGATCCATGATTGATACAATATTCTTTTTTGTTCCCTGAATGTGACAATTTTGAAATATGTTTTCCAATATTTTCCAGAAGCTCAGAGAAGCTTGGCACCCACAGGTTCTGATTCCTTTGGTCCTTTTCCTTTGGGGTAGGCAAACAAGCTTGGGGTAAGCTTTAAATTGGCCCCATGATCACTACCTCCTAAAATTCTTCCCATTGTATAACTTTCTCACTCTGAGGGTGGGAAAGACCTGACAGTTGCTTGTAACCCACAGACATGATGGAAAACTCACCACTATATAAACATACATACATCATATAAAATTGGAGCAGCAGTCATACTGAGAGAAGTCTTTCCTTGCTGCCCTTCAGGGAGCAAATGCCCATGTTGTGAAAACTCACCAACCTATGAGCTAAGGACAATGTCTGACTGATAGCCAATAAGAAACTGGTATCGCCCAGCTGATAGTCCAGAAAGAACTGAATGCTGCTGACAATCACATTAGCGGAAACTCTCAAAGCCAAGTCTCATATATTTTGATGGCATCCCTTCAGAATTAATCTTAGATGTTTAGGCTATTCTCCATTTTCTCAAGGACCTTAGCAACTCAGCGCTATTAAACGATTGTTCTCATTTTCCTGAAATGACTTACTTGATGTCTCCCGTGCTGGCACAGTAATGGGAAAACTTAAACTAAGGTCTTAGGTCATCAAATTCCTAGCCCGAAGATCCTTTCTGTTCTGTCTTGAGGTGTTTTTCTGGTCTTATGAGAACCTGCAAACAAACTTCTGAAGAGCCTGCAGCCAGCCTTGGTAAAAGAGTGAGCATGTGAGTGTGTACACATCTGACTTCTGGACTTTGTGAGACTTATTCATATACCCCTCCGCCAGCACATAGCCCTCTCTCTCATTCAGAGAAATGTGGCAGTAACAAATTTCAAAGGTAACCATTTTGTACAAGGAAATGGAGGGTTATTAAGCTATTAACACTCAAGAAAAATTGCCCTCCCAGCCTCCAGCTTCCTGACTGACATTGATTCAACTGAAAAGCTACACTGGGGTGGCTGTTTCACCTCCATTTAAAATAATTAGAATTAGTGAGGGAATGTCTTATTGCCATCCTTATAGCTAGTTCTTGTAATTATCATAAACTTCTGGGGAGAGTAGAGACGAAACCTACATTGACCTCTGTGGGCCGGATGAGAGTAATAATCAACCAAGGAGCACAGAATATCCCTTTCAGTAAGGTTTCTCATTTATTTTTTCACAAAATTGTGATCTTATTCATCGACTATAGTGTTGAGGAAAATGTAAGGTTCTGATGCTAGGAGCCTGATCAAAAGCCATCGCAGCAGCCCTGATCTTGGAAAACAGCCTGGAACCTGGGTGTGCCAACCTTGCTCCTGAAATTTCAATTCTAGTAGATGCAGTACACAACACCAGTGGATTCCAAGATTCCAAGGGAAGTGGATAAATCTATCCTCTGTCCGTGACCACCTGTGGCCCCTCCAAGGCACAGAACTAATAAAAGGAAGTCATTCTCAAATCCGAGAGAAAGAAATTAACATTTAGAGATGGCTCTCTTTTTATTGTATTATCGTGCTGATCCACAGAAAGTGGAAAGTCTTTTCTAGCTGGGCAGTGGCCGCCTGTTTCCTGTAAAAATCCCTCCTGAAGAACTGTGTCCAGAGTTGGGCATTACTCTCCAAGTATGGCTTTTTCAGCTAGAGATGGCTGCTTGGCACTCAACCGGGGAAGCAGTCTTACCACTCTGCCCATTTGGCTCCTGGACTCATTAAATCATCTCACAAATGCCTCCTAGACAACATTCTTAAAAGTCTACCTCGGAACAGTGAGCAGTACCGGTGTCTAGAAGTCTGTCCCCCAATTCTTGTGGATTTTCTTTGTCCTTATTAGTAGCTGTGGCTATGACCTTTCCTGGGATGGAAGCAAAGAAGCACTGTAAATGATAAAGTCTAGAGCAGTATTTCCTTGAGCTGAGATCCCCCATCAAGTATGTCTGTACTGATTAAGTTTCAACTCATTCATCTATAAAGTAAAAATAATAGTGAGATCCTCTTGGACCATCAGGAGGATGAAAGGAGACCATGTTTCTACATTTAGAGTGGTGCCATGTGCTGAACTTGGCACCATGTATGCATTAGCTGTGGTTAACTGGACCTTTTCTAGAATTGAAGTCCAGCACCTTCTCCTTACAGCTCACAGATTTCCATTTCTGTAACTGTAGCTATTTAACTCCTCTAGAAAAGTATTGAGGAAGAAATAAGGAGATACATGTTCGTCACTGCCTTCTAAAGTAGCTCAGGGAGCTCAGGGAAATTTTTTAGATGGTCCCTTGTTTGCTAAATAATGAATTGGAATAGGTAATCTCAAATTTTCTTTAGTCTTAAAGTATAATGGTTGACTTTTGTGCAAAGTTTCACTTAGTAATAGAGGATTGATATTCTCGACAATACTTAATACCTACATAACAATTCATGTTTGAAAGTGAAAAAAAATTAAACTTCCTTCACCATCAGAACAAAAATCGGTTCTTTCCCCAAGTTTTTCTCAATTATCTGTTACTTTTATTACTGGACAGTGAATCTGCTGTTAATTGTGCTCATTCTAAACCTCAATCTAGGGAGTAAATATCCATGTCTTGAATCATGTGTCTAGCAAGCATCTGGAATGTCCCCTACAAAACTGATTTGGAAGTGTCAGTGCCACTGTTAGAACAACTTCATGCCACAAGTCCAGTGTAAAGCCACACACCCATGGGGGCTGAATCTCAACCAGCAGCTTGTTAACCAACAAAGGTAGGTGGCTTGAACTGAATTTGTTGTAAAGAAGACTTTGAAGATCCAGGGAACTACTTTGTAGTATAATCAGCAGTTGCTATAGTGTTTTGTGTGATAACAAGTTCTGTATTTGAAATGGAATAAACCACTCTACATTTAGAGGAGAGCCAAAAAATTCTTAAATACACCATGCTCTTCTCTCACTAACCATGGAAAATAATAATTCATATCCAAACCAATTGCAGAATGCCAAGAGGTTGTATTTGTGATGCTTATGTGTTTCCTGTCTCACATGGCACACATGTCCTGGGACACATAGCCATCTGGTTCTACCTGGGTCTGTAGTGTTTGCATTGGAGATGGACTGTTCACATTTGAGAAAAGAGTACCATGATTTATATACAATCCTCCTGTACACCAATATACAAACAGAGGGAACACCAAAGATTTATAGGGAAGTAATGTTAAGACCAACTCTGGATGATGGCAGTTAAGGTTTTTAGTGCCCTTGTGACAGGCAAAACATAACTGATATTTGCCTTTCATTTTGTATCTCTAATAAAGTTAATTTTTCAAATGTTAAAGATCAAATTATTACAATAGTTAGGACATTTAAGGGTTAGGGCTGTCTGACAGAACTTTCTGCAAATATGGCAAGACTTCAGATGTGCATTTACTGTCCACTTTGGGAGTTATGAGGTTTATGTAATGATTGAACCTTATCCAATGCCTGAGATGTGGCAAGAGTGAATTAAAAACTAATTCTTTAATAAACTAATAATTTAAATTATATAAACAGTAGTTAGTGGTTAACATTTTAGATAGTGCAGCAATATGGTCTACAAGTGAGGAAACAAGTTGTTACTATTTAAACAGGGACCACTCTACCGAAGCATATGGCATTATTTCTGCTTGTTTTCTTCAAAACCAATTTTTAAAAAATATTACCTACAATATACCACCAAGCTTGATATCTAGTCAAGCCGTCCTGCATAAGTCCAGCCTCAAGGTAAGTTATAAGATGTATGTTTTTCTCTTGTGGAGTTTCTAAACTTCAGTCTTCTCCTTTAATACTTGTAATTTCTTAGCTTCTTCAAACTTCAAGCACTACCCTGAGAGCACCCACCTGGGTTTTATTCTCCCTCTTAAAAGCCACAGCATAAGTTTATAATGTCCTCCTTTGGGCATTGTAATGTGTTATTTCTGAAGACTAAACAATGTCTTTGAACCTCTAATAGGTTCAAGTACTTTGGCCTTAAAGCCAACTTAGATCTGAGGGAAACACGGGTCGAAACTTTGGTTCTCGAGACCATACCATGGGAATTCTTTTAAAACATTTATGGAAGAGGAAACAAAAAATTTTCTTAGAGTCTAGTTAAGGAAGTAAGGACACAGGCTCTGGTTTGAACATCTCGTTCCAGGCTTTACTAAGTGCTAGTTTTAAATGACTGACAAAGCCTCTTTGTACTGTTGCTTTCTTTCCTGAGAGATGGGAAAATTATAGTCCTTAACTCTGGCTATTGTGAGGAAAAATCCAGTTGCTGAATACATGAGGTGCTTAAAAGAGTGCATGGTGCAAGTTACATACAATATTAATGATTATTTTTAGCAAGCAGCTTGAATGCTTTTTAATAGCTTATGTTTTGGAATTCCATTCTAAACTGTTCCAAGGAGAGCAGTGTAAACTGTAGAAAATGGAGAATCCAGTTTCTGCCACAGTAACTCCTATCTTGTGTCTCTGTGTCCTTGGATGTAAAATAAGATTGTGACATTTGCTGAGAGATAAGTGGATGTAAGAAACAAATGTGACAGTTTACATTTTTGTGTAAAGATGCACTGTGGATATCAGATCGGGGTTCTGAGTAGAATGAGACGCAAGGGTTGGGGCTTGAGGGTTGGGAGGGCTGACAGTCAAACAGAGCATCACACTTGAGGAAGTGGAAAAGCAAGAATCAGACGCACATGTGCAGGAGGAGACAGGAGTGGGCCCCTCTCTGAGTGCGATTCACAAGGAGCTGTGTTCGTAACACATAAAGACAGTCCTTGGGACCATGGTGCTGTGCCAGGCTCTAACGCCTTCCATTTCTTAAATCATGTCCACCTGCCAATCGGGACAGGCTCATTTTCCCTGCCAGCGAACTAGAGTGAAAGCTTTGTTGATCACCATCCTGGCAGCTAGAAAATGGATCACACCATCAATTTATTCTGGAAGCAAGAAGCTCTTTGCCTCTGGGAGAGATTATAAGATGGAGTCATTTTACTCCTGACACCTCCAGAGTCAAGTTATTCCTTATGGGAGACTCAGGAGCCACACTCTGTGCCTTTGGCAAGAAAACATTTTCTACAAGCTACTGCCTAATACCTCGCAGAGGAGTTTTATTTAAGGTCCCTCTGGGACTAGAGACCAAACCCCAATAAATTGACACTTTCTAGAGAACACAAAATACCTCAAGGCTGGAGCTGGCGGGCTCCTTTTCCCTTTCTGAATGTTATAAATCACTATTGTCTTAAATGGATGATTGAACTCTCAAAATAATGCATGGTAAGTTTGACATTTTTCTACCCGCTCAATTTCTGAAAGAGATATGTCAACTAATTCATCTTTCACTTTCCTTAGATGGCATGCTGGTCTCTATTCCATTAGGAAAAAAAAAAAAAAAAAAACACACGTACTGCCTTTCTATGATAATTTGTAAGAGTTATCTGTGCCTCTCATTTAAGAATTTTTCTATGAAATATGACGGGGCTTGCATTATAAAAGCAGCAGCCAATCCAATTGCACAGAATTACTCTCTGTTTCAAAAAAACAGCTGACTTCCAGGTTTCCCTTGAGTATGTGCCTAGGAAGATGCCGAAGCTGCACTGGGGGACACAGAACTCTGGCAGGTTCTGAAATCAAGGCACACAAGGCACTGGCACTTTGGGAAAACCCTTATTTCAGCCTTATCATTTATTCTACGATTAGCAGAACACAGCCAGAAGAATGTTTTACACTGGCCTCTCCTTCCTGAGCTTCATGGCTCTGTGAAAACAAGTTTTCCAGAGTCTAGCTAGAGAGAGGAATGTCAGTGGAGCACTCAAAAAAGTCCAGATTAAAAACTTTGGTGGCTGACGTGACATATATGACATATGTGAACAGTCAGCAAATATATCGCTGTTTATCTATGCTTGATATACTATGTAGAAATTGAGTCTTGCAAGTTTGTTTCCCTAAAAGACTTCAGTTAACTTCTGTTATACAATATCATACAAATATAATTGAACAAGCTTATTGACAAACAGCTCTTGAGATAATCTCCTATTTTTCCACTCCTTCCTATTTCTGAAGTATCTTGTGCTCCTGGGAATGGCTTTGCAGTTTCCAATGGTCAAATATAGGCTGCATGAGGGACTGTTAAAATTTCAGTGGCTGGGTGACCCAGGCACTCATAAGACACAGGCATATGGAGCTCTACAAGTTGAGGCCAGCTTGTTTATATAGTGAGTTTCAGTCCAGTCAGAGCTACATAATGAAACACTGTCTCAAAACAAACAAAACCTCTGTGGCAATATCTTTTATGCCTAAAAATTATTGCACATATTGTAGAATATTGTTGAATATTATGTCTATCCGTAGATACCCAGAAAAGGTGGGTTTAAATCAAAATACTACATTGTAAGATACAGTGTATCTTGGATGGATTGACTTTTAAATTTGTCTGACTGTTCAAATTTACAGTGTGTCTTTGAGAAATTACCTTGTTGATATTCATTTTTACTTATCTGTGATATGAGGCTGATAAATATGCCTATTGGTTCCATGTTTTGTGAGGATTTAGTGATATACAAACACTTTGGAATAACCTAAATTGGTGATAGAACTACGCTGAAATTCTTATCATGACAAGAATCATTTAAAAACAAACAGGGATGGGATTCAACAGAACTGAGAGTTAGACTGTTGACATCTTTCACTGTTTTATGCTGGATGTCCTGGAGGTAAAACAAAAGGGATTGGGGGGCAGGGTAGGATCCCTAGAGAAGCCCTGAGGAACATTGCAGATGAGGCTGGAACAATATTCCAGAAGTACAATGAAAAGATGAGGAGGGTTTTCTTGTGTTTCTATTAACATTTTTCTGACTGTATAATGGCTCAAGATGCAGATCAGCATTGCCTATCCAGTGCTGCTAGGCCACAGGCAACATAGGAGACTGATAAGCACTGAGGCAGACAAGAAAAGGACCTGAAGATTATGGCAAACTCCACGACATCTCTCCAGATCCATCCCAACCATTATCTAACTCTCCACTAAGAGAGTCACCTGGGGAGAAGAGAATAGGTAAGAATGGTCAAGGCTAGGAGTATCCTGACAATCCCCTCTGCCAAAAATCAGCATCCTCCCACAATGTGGTCTATCTTCAATTCCCAGAATCATTGGGAGCCATAATCTGGGCCTCGTAATCCTAAAAGCAATGTTGACAGAATATCTGAAGAGCATCAGTTCCACAAACAAAGGCAGCAATGGGGACCATAGATGCTAAGTGGCAATTCTAGACAAAACAATAAACAAAACATTATGTTCTCAAAGGTTCAAGATAAAATAATAATAACAGGGTTCAGGAGCAAACATTTACAAATATGAATGCAAAGGCATACTTGGTCTTGATAGACATGCATCACTTGGAATAAATTGTAAGCACATTAGATGAGTAAATATAAAGGCAGATCCTGAGCTGAACGGCACAACAGTGGAAATATGTTAGTAGAGTCCCCAAAATTTACTTGGGAAGAAGAAAAAGAAAGTGAAAATGAGAGATTTGGAGACAGTAATAGAAATATATAAATATTTTAAAAAGAAATCATGCTTTAAAATATTTATATAAATAGGAAAAGATTCAACACTACATCCAAGAATTTTTACAATTAAAAATATTGTTTTTGTCTCTTAAATATGTTGGTTAACCTGTTTTCATTCAAATATAAATGTATATATTTTTCATCTTATATTAGCATTTTCTATAAAGTCTTTACATTCTTGTTTAAGTGTCAATGGAGAAAAGCAATGAATCATGAATCATCCTACCGAGCTGTAAAGCCCGTGACTTGTAACAATGACTAGCCTGCCAAGATATCCCCAAGGGTATAATGATGATACTTTCCCCTTAGGAATAAACAAGCTATTTAATTGGACTAAAGGCCAGCTCAACACGAGAGAAACCATGCATGGCTCTGTAAACCTAGCCAGCCACCTATAGCTAGTGAGGTCACAGAGCTCTGAGGAAACCTACTACTGCCACTTTCCTAAGTCATTATAATCTCCAACTGCATTCTAAATAGTCACCTTTAGACTCAAGGATAAGTATAGCTTTCACTCCTCATCAAAGACGCTTATCTTTGACAGATGGAGACTTACAGAGATCCAAAACAGGTCACACTGCAAAGAATAAGTGACCATAGATTGCTCAGCCCCGATTGATACATCTTCAGCATAGTTCCTATAGCTAAGCTCAGGGAACATTACAGAAGAGGGGTTATAAGGAGTATAAAAGCCAGAAGTCCAGGTTATCTGCCACTACATAAGCTTCTAGACATGAGAGCAAAGCTACATCAATGAAATCTCAACAATGTAGTTGCCTAAACAAGAACTGAATGACAACACCAGGTGACATGCCAAAGTATGTGGGGGAAATGCCACAAAGTGTCACATATAGATGAGAGCTATAGGCAAGCAACGCTGCTAAGAGAGGGAAAAGCCAGTTTTCTCCAGGGATTAGCTCTCTGGCAAGTTACTCAACTTCAAATAGGCAGCCTTAAATACATGGGCAAATGAGCAACACTAAAGTAATGCATATGTGTTTATCTGTTAGATACCAAGATTATATATACTAAGGTTTTATGCTTTCCATGCCTGACGCTGAGGGATTTGGTAGTCTATGGCTTTGAAGTATGGTGTTAGTACTCCATGTGATGTAAGCCCATTTAAAGTCTATGATTCCCTGTGGCTTTTTCAAATATCCTTAGTATCAGTGTGGGGTGTGTGTGTGTGTGTGTGTGTGTGTGTGTGTAACACAATAGTAACTAAGGAAGTACAGGTCATGATTTTTAAAGGGAGTATGAGAGACATATACAAGGGGAGAGAGGGAGTGGTCGAAATGGTGTAAATATAACACTCAAGAATGAAAATTTCAAAACATAAAAATTAAATGAAAAAGATAAAGGTACAGAAAAGTTGAAAATCTAGGTAATTAGTAGTGATGTTGATTTAAATCATATTGCTATTGATGACTTGGAGTAATATGCCAGTTTGTTTTGTGAGTGCTAAAAGAACTGTGTCCATGGCTTACAAAGTGCTTGATTACACTGTTGAAATGTTTTGTGGGTTTTTCATTTGCTCAACACCATGAGAACTGGAGGGGATCCCATGTTACTGTCACTATTAAAAGAATTTGTGGCCACATCCTCATAATCAAAAGAAGGGTGAGACCTTAGAACTAGATGGAACCAGAACTTATATACTGGAGATGAGGAGGTGAGTCATGAGATTAAAGCAGATGTTAGAAAGGAACAGATTGAAAACTCGGGTGCAAACAGTTTCAGGAAACGGAGCAGATAGCAGTGGAATTGGTGGATTTATGCTTCCATGGCAAGTGCCTGTGCTGCTCCCACACACCCTTCCTGTCCACAGTTACCCACCTTGAATATTCACCACCTATTTCTACACTACCATTCGCCGTCATTCTCCAGGCAAGCCTAATTATTTGGTGACTTCAAGTTTATTCTTCATCTGGTATGACCACTCTGAAGTATCACTAGGGAAGGCTGGTAATTAATGACCTTCAGCTCCATTAATCCTCCACTCTAACTGCCCCAAAACTTTTTTACCTATGGGTTTGTACATTTTCTCTATTTTTTCATCCTATTACTAAAAACAGTGCTCACAAAGTATCTGTGATGTGGTATCTTTAAAAACTAACACACAGATCCTTAAAGAGAACTAGCTGAAAATTGACCCCTTTAGTAGTGTTCTGAGATCGAGATCTTTCTTCTGCTTGAAGTTCAATATTGCGATTTTAGTGCCACAAGTGGCCACAGAGAGAATAATAAAAGGAGCCTTTTGTACAATTATTGGAAGTAAATATTGTTCCTTTTTGGGGGAGTGGGTGAATTTTTAAATTTTTTTCTGTTTACTTATCTTGACTTTACATAGTTCTTCTTCCCTCCTCCTCTCAGTCCATCCCTATCACCCCTCCCTTTCCACATCCTGCTTCCCTTTCTCCTCAGAGAAGTGGGGGCTTCCCATGGATGCCAACTAGCCTTGGAAGTTACAGTAAGACTAGGCCCAGCTTCTTCTATTGAGGAGCCTAAAAGAGGCAGACTAGTAAGGAGAAAAGGGCCCCAAGGGAAGGCAACAGAGTCAGAGACAGGCCCTGCCCCTGCTGTTAGGTGTCCCACATGCATACCAGGCTACACAACTGTCACATATATATGCAGAGGGCTTGGGTCAGTCCCATGCATGCTGTCTTGTTGGCAGTTCAGTCTATGTGAGCCCCTATGGGCCCAGGCTAGTTGATTCTCTAGGTTTTCTTGTAGTGTCCCTGTGTGAGCCCCTATGGGCCCAGGCTAGTTGATTCTCTAGGTTTTCTTGTAGTGTCCCTGACCCCTCTGGCTACTTCAATCCTTCCTTTCCCTCTTCTACAGGATTCTCTAAGCTAAGCTCAGCCTAACGTTTGACTGTGGGTCTCTACATCTGCTTCTGTCATGGCAAGGCTCTCAAGCTGGACCAGACATTAGTTGGCTATTTCCTCAATTTTTGTTCCTTCTTTACCCCTGCACATCTTGCAGGCAGGATATATTGTAGGCAGGATTGATGGTAGGTTGAAGGTTTTGCAGCTGGGTTGGTGTTCTGATCCATACACTAGAAGTCTTCCTTGGTTACAGGAGTTGGCCAGTTCAGGCTCCATGTTCCCCATTGCTAGGAGTCTTAGCTAGGGTTACTCTCTTAGACTCCTAGAAGTTTCCATTACAATGTATTTCCAGCTTGTCCCAGAGATGCCCACCATCTCAGTCATTACTCCCAGTACTCTCTCCCTCCACCCTCCCCCTACCTGATACCTCCAGTCCCCATCTCCACTGGCAGTCCCACCCCACCCATTACCTGTTCTTCCATCCACCCATGATGTCTATTCTATTTCCTCTTCTCAGTGAGATTTATGTGTCCTCCTTGAATCTTCCTTGTTACTTAGCTTCTTTAGACCTATGTTTTGCAGCATGGTTAGTCTTTACTTTATGGCTAATATCCATTCATAAGTTCATACATAGCATGTTTTCATTCTGGGTCTGGATTAACTAACTCAGAATTATCTTTGTAGTTCTATTCATTTGCCTAGAGGTTAAATGATGTCATTGTTTTTAATAGCTGTGTAGTAATCCATTGTGTAAATGTACCACATTTTCTCTATCCATTCTTCAATTGAGAGACATCTAGACTTGTTTCCCATTTCTGGCTATTGTGAATAAAGGTGTTATGACCAGAGCTGAACAAGTGTTCTTGTGGTACGGTGGAACATTCTTTGTATATATGCCCAGGAGTAGTATAGGAGAGTATAGAGGTAGATCTATACACTTTTTTTTAGAGAAATCACTAAATTATTTCCAAAAGTGGCTGTACACATATTTACTGCTGTCATTAATGGAAAGTGTTCCCCTTCCTCCAAATCTTCACCAGCATGTGATGTTGCTTGAGTTTTCGGTCTTAGTGATACTGACAGGTGTCAGATGGAATCTCAGGGTCCTTTTGATTTGCATTTTCCTGATGACTAAGGATGTTGAACATTTCTTTAAGTGCTTCTTGGCCATTAGAAATTCCTCTGCTGAGAATTCTGTTTAGACTGATATTCCATTTTTGAATTGAAGTATTTTGTATTTTTATGTCTAGTTTTTTTTTTTTTTTTTTTGAGCCCTTTATATTTTTGACTATCAGCTCTCTGTCAGATGTGGGCTTGTTGGAGATCTATTCCCATTGTGTAGGATGCCATGTTCTCCTTTTGACTGTGTCTGTGCCTTACAGAAACTTTTTAAAACACTATTCTTTAACCATTGATTTAGTTGACCATTTCATGGACAACAATCAATAATCCATGAATTGAATGAGTCACAATTTATACTTTCCTTTTAAGAGAAAGTTCCTCCAGGACAATTAAAATAAACAAGATGAACATTTCTTTTACTATTTTAACAAAAGATTCTGTCACTCCAGCAAAAGTCGAATTCATTTAGAATGCTCTATGCCTACTCAAATTAGAATTAGAAGAGGAATCTATCACAGTGTGATAACTGGGCTACAAATGATCAGATGGCAAGGGCTAGAGAAAAAAGCCATAGAGTTTATACAGTAGTTGATACTATTGAAGGAGAGTTCATTTTTCATTAGATAAAAATACTCAAAGTCATCTTAAGAGTAAATGAGAACTTGGTGTCCCAGATACTGAAAAGAATATTGAAAAATTCTTCCCCATGGGAAATAATAGAATGCTCTTAGGAAACTCTGATCAACAGACATAATCTTTCTCTTCTCAAACAATTTATCTCTTCTGAAAATGTAAGCCATTGTTAATTTATCATCTGCTGCCTCATGGATTTTGCTTAATAATAAAAGATATGATGTCATAAGCCACAGATGTTTAGATTGAGCTTTATTACTTTTTTTACATAAAGCTCAAATGTATTTGCTGCATTTCTTCTCATTTCCTCTGTCATTTCCATAAGTAAAAATTTTCAGCCTCCTCAAGCTGGGTTGCACTAGATTTGCCATTAAAAGTTTAAATGCTTAAACTGTATAAATCTCTAAGCAAAGAATTTACAAGAGAGAGAAAGAGGGGGGGGGGAGTGGGGTTGAATGGAGTCACCCTTGGATTACTTCTTTTGGAATTGTTTGCTAGTGAGATCCCGTGGACCCTGAAATATTGCAAGATGATGTAATGACTCGTGCTTAAACTCGAAAACTTGAATATGGTGCTATTGATGAAGACACCATATATTCGAGTGATCAGACATAGAAAAATTGGAATGTACTCACCAAAGGTATAAGTTATATAACTACACTACAATCTGAAAAATAAAATTTCCAATGAAAAGTTGCATAGAAGTTGAAAAATTAGTCTTAGATTTCATATGGAAACACAAAATGTTTAATACAGCTACATAAATGTAAACGATGAAATAACTACTGGGTACCAACATCCTGTTGGTATGAGTATTGCTACAGCATGGCAATGACATGGAAACAGTCACATTTTCCAAGGGAAGGATTTTCAGTTTCTAAATGCACACATAGCTGCTTGAAACCCACCTTCCCCCCGTGAACACTCACTGCACAGTACTTGGGCAGAGAATGCAGAGAAGAAAGCTTCGTGAGGGAAGAGAAAAGCAGCTCCTGGTGTGCTCAGTTACATCCATGATGGAGCAGAGAGAATGCCTGTGGGTTCCAGGGAGAATGTCAATAAGTACGGGATGATAAACTTCTTTTGAATGTATTTATACTCCAAATACTACAAAGAAAATACTTGTATCAGAAAATAAAATAAGATAAAATTAAAGATTCATATATAATTTTACATTCTTAGAACCACCTGATTTTTGACAAAGAGTCACTGATTGGAGAAAGGGCATTATTTAACGCCAGTATGTTATATAAGATTAATGGGACTGTGCTACCATAGAAGAACAAAATGACTATAGTCAAGCATGCAGTATTTTAACACATAGCTTTTTGCCATTCTTTAAGTGGCAAGAATTTGACCAACCTGAGACTTCAGAGTTTCAGAAAGCAAGTGATCATGCCAAGTGTCAAAGACCCTGCTAGGAGATAAGACTCCCCTAGGAGGGACAAGGATTCCAAGAATCAGACCATTGCAGGAACCATGAACAACAACATGTTTATTAAATCAGCTTTTACTCACTTCCAAGTCTCAGGAGAAGTGAAAGAAAGGAATAAGGTAGACAGCACACATGCCGTGACTTAGTCTTCTTACTAGAGGATTATATACTGTAGAGACTTAAATACTCGTATATATTTTTACTGTTGCCTAAGAAGCTGCTATGGTATTATACAAGAAGAAGACGTGTCAAGGTACCTATCCTATTCACTGAAGGGAGCCAATATCTATTTCCAGGGGTGTTTAATTCCTCAGAAAAATAGTATCAAGCCAAGACAGGCAGTGTTCCTACTTGGGAGATGTAAAGAATAGAAGGAAATCCATGAATATGTTACCCAAGAGAAAACAGCAGCCCTAGATTAGAACTGACAATAGTGATAGTGAGTCTTATGCAATAGAGTGTGAGAGTAAATGCGAGGCCAACCATGCCACTGCTGCTTTAAGGCCATGTAGACTCATTTCGACAGCGGCTCAGCAGTCTCCTTGAGAAGAGTTGAAGAGGGAATTGAGACTGTGGAGATATAAATGAGAAGTATAGGCATAAACACATAAACAAACAATGGAAACATGAAGTAGCTATAGGCAGATCTGGTACATAGTTATCTAGATGCTTTATGGTGTGTGTGTGTGTGTGTGTGTGTGTGTGTGTGTGTGTGTGTGTACCCAAGATTATGCATGGCACACACAGGAAGATCAAAGAATGATGTGTGGGATTTGATTTCCCCACTTCTTCACAGGCTATCACTCAGGTAGTCAGGCTTGGCAGCATGTTTTCTTACTCGCTGACTCATTCCCTAGCCTAGTTGGTCTCCTCTGGTAGAGTCATTCTTCACTCTGAGTATGAAGCCATTTAGATAGAGTTAGAAACAAGTTAGAAACCACAAAAAGAAAGCAAACTTCCCTGGTCCAAAATTTTTATTCCAAAGAGGAAAAAAGGTAATTCATTAGGGACACATAAAGTATATGTCTATCAGTGAATGAGTAGACATTAAAGTTTATAAATATGGGTAAAAGAATTAGCTGATTAATTGATTCTTCTGAACTCATTAAGGAAGGTAGGGATCTAAAGGTGAGTGTAAATGACCATTGCAGGATGAAAGAACTGTATGTTCTCAAGTGGTCAGACTTATTGGAATGCAGCTTCTGTAGTAACAGAGCTAGAAATTGGAGATTTGAGAGGGAGATTCTTGGAAGCGGATACTTTTTTCAAGGTAATTTAGCTGGGGAGGAAAAGAGCTTTGGAGAGGATCGTGTCAAGGAACTGGAGCTGGGTATTTTGCTCCAGATCACTGTGGTGGCTCGTAAATCAATACTGTAAAATACAATAAGTAGAGTGTTACAGTAAAAGAAGCTGTGGGACCCAAGCAGAGGAGAACAAATGGGAAGTTAGTCAATGACCACAAAAAGAGAAGGCAAAGGCCAAAATGCATTTCAGTGGAGAGCAGGCATTTCTGAAGAAGGCATGGCTAAGGGAAAAAGAAAAGAAAAGAAAAAGAGGCCAGCTATTTTATGTAACAAAAAGGATTCTGCTGTCTAGAAATTGGAGTATAAACTTAAATACATACAGTTGTATCATTTAAAGAAAATACAGACTTAAATGTGTGTGTGAGAGGAAGAGGGAGAGGGAGAGGGAGAGAGGTGATGTGTGTGTCTGTGTGTGTGTGTGTGTGTGTGTGTTTACAAATAATAGATATATGTGTGATGATGTGATATGTGTGAGTGTGTGTGTTTACAAATACTATATATCAAGTTAAACAGCTTTGAAAGTATTAAAATGGAAATGACTGGTTCAATATGTGA
Organism: Mus pahari; assembly: GCF_900095145.1. Lineage (NCBI taxonomy): Eukaryota > Metazoa > Chordata > Mammalia > Rodentia > Muridae > Mus > Mus pahari. The sequence goes on along the minus strand of NC_034592.1, from coordinate 64,401,961 downwards.
TCATAACATAATTATTTCATTTATCATCACAAATATCTTCTTTGATAAGGAATAAATGATAAAGATGTAAGAGTGTTTGATTGATTGATATTTGTCCATATAGGGAAACATCTAATGTGATATTGGCAAAATATCCTGAAATGAATTGAAGGAGGCATTCAATTTTATGTAACTAATATTTAGTCTAAGCTTCATTGTTTCTGCATTTCTATTTAAAGTGGAGATAAATATAATGAACAGTTACATAGGTTGGGCAGCATTTAAATAGTAAATCATATGATTAGCAAATCACTTGGAAGCATAAAGGAAAATGTGGCTGTGTTGTTTAATTGTCACATTTCAAGAACACATTTTAGCTGGCTGCTTCTAAAAAGAAATAATGACATGGGACCGTGAAAGCATTTCACAGTAATGAGCAGGCTCGGCTTTCGTTGATCACATATACAAGAATACCGACAATAGTTTTGAAAAAACATGAATAAATCTCTGAGGATAAGTGGCAGAGGTATGAAACACTGGTGTGAGATAGATCATTTCTAATACCATCTCCTAGGAAAAACATAGATTTTTAAAAGCTATAATGAAAGGGATATACATCTCAGAATTGCACAGGTATAATTCGTTCTCTCTGCATGAAAATCTAGACCCAGCCACATACATTCACAGGCTTAACCTACTTGCTTATTAATGATTCATATGTCATATATCAGTCACTATTGTGCTTCTACTCAAGTAGCCCTTACAATGTGGAGTTCCCAACATATGAAATTCTTTCTTTGTACTCTTTATACTAGACATCATATTACCCATGCTCAAAGTGAACAAAAAGAAAAAAATCAAGTTCTTAATACTTTAAAGTATATGGCACTAGAATAGTTTCATAGTTCTGGGAATTGGGGAGGGACAATAGAAATTGTCAATGTAGGAGAGGGCCATAGAACCCACCAAGTCTGTGTCTTTCCCTGTTTTCCTTTTTCTTTTTTCTTTTTTCTTTTTTTCCGACAAGGTTTCTCTGTGTAGTCCTGGTTGTCCTGGAACTCACTTTGTAGACCAGGCTGGCCTCGAACTCAGAAATCTGCCTGTCTCTGCCTCCCGAGTGCTGGGATTAAAGGCGTGCACCACCACCACCTGGCCTTTTCCCTGTTTTCTTGTCAGAGGTGAGTCCAGTTCCATTGGTAAGGCTCACAATGTGGGAAATTGTTTTCTTTCTGACATTTGCTTCATCTAATACAGAAGAGGCAGTCATGATACGGAAAAAGCTTCTGATCCTGACGGAAAGGAAAACAATAGGTGACAAGAAGATACAGCTAAACAGTAGGTGACAAGAAGATACAGCTAAACAGTAGGTGACNAGATACAGCTAAACAGTAGGTGACAAGAAGATACAGCTAAACAGTAGGTGACTAGAAGATACAGCTAAACAGTAGGTGACAAGAAGATACAGCTATGGCTTCAAATCCTTGAAGATCTTTGCATGGCTGGCAAAGGCACACTTGTTCCCATCACAGCCTCACTTTCGACCGTGTTCTCCCCATAGCTCCCTCCATGCCCCCCACACTGGCCTCCTGAGGTATTTCTGTGTGTATCCTAGACCTAGTGCTGGCCTTCACCAGGAATTTCTTACCCCACATATCTACAGGGCTGACTGTTCATATAATTCAGTCTCCAGGAGACCTAGTCTGTGTGTATTCTACTTAAAACGTGAGGTACTTCCCACCACAAGTGCTTGGCACTCCTCCAGACAACATTTTAAGCATTGTAGAACTAAACTTTCTAATAAAATTTCTTCTTTTTTTTATTGCTTTCCTCAATACCCCAGAGTCTAATATTTATGAAAGTGTGGGTTTTTTTCATTCTGATATATTCTAAGGTTGTAAGTAATGTTGGCACTCAATAAATATTTATTGAATAAATGAAAATAGTATGTTTAATATAGTTTCAGAAATGGACACATATTGATTACTGAGGCTTCAAAGGGAATAGGAAAAAACATTAAAAGTTGAGATGATAGAATTGTGAAGAGATGCCATTTTTAAATTTTGACATTTAGTTATCATTGCTAAAATGTGTGGAGAAAAAAAAACTGAAAATACCTATACAAAGAGATTCCCTTTCATTTCATGCCAAGCAAGAAGAGTGTAAGTGGACATGGTTTTCAAATCAGTACCATATATTTTAATATGCAGCAAAGAGCTAGCACAGAGAACTAGTCAATAGTAAACATGTTTCCCTTCATTTGAGTAGAATGCATCTTGCATCAACCCAAACATGAAGTTCAGAGAGCCCCAGGCCTGAAAGACACATCTTCCCTTAGAAATGCCATGTACCTAGATTCATAAAATGATTGCAACTGCAAATATATATGGCTTCTCTAAAATTCTATAAACATTTTGCTTTATATAAAAAAATTCTTTTATTTCAAGATGAAGTGTTTCCAAACATGTCTGCATTTTACTTAAAGCTGAATGATAAATACGTCAAAGGACAACTCATTAAAATTATGCTGAGCATGGTAGCCTTAGCATTTAAGGATAAATTCATTCTTCCCGCTTCATTTTCATGCACGATAATGAAATTTATAGTGTATTGCCTGCATATGGGTCAATGTGTGGTGTGACTGATTTGTCAGTGTGACTCACCGGAGAGTACGGGTTCCCACATTCAGCTTCAGACTCTTTAGCTCCTGAGTGGTTTTCATAATGACACCAGGTTAATTGTCAGGATCATTGTACTCAAAATGTTTCACCTGCTGAAATTTTTAAATTATGAAAACTTCTAACTAAAGTGGAGAACAAATCCATGACTCACTTCACTGTGAAGTTTAAAAAGCAATTTAAAACTAAGAGTGCCAGTTATGCTCACTGTTTGACTTACTTGTTTACAGGTTTTCTGTGAAGACAGGAAATACAGAATAAAAGAAAAGGTTAAAAAAAATAAGCCTTAATAACAAAAAATATCTATTTTATTTTAAAAGACTTCATTGTTTTAAAAACATGAAAAAATTGATACATTAGATAAGTAGACTTCAAATAGTGTCATTTACATCGCCATAGTAGATACAGGAAGGAGACACACCTGTTTTTCGTTTGCGTCCCTCTTCTATGGCATAAAGATATGACAAAGACGAGACAGGTTCTCCCCTAACAGCCAAGGCTGGCCTCCTTTTGAGATCCTCTTGCTTTAGCTCTGCACCACTGCGGCGATAGCTGTGTGCCATGTGCCAACAAACATTACATTATTTAAAGGCCATATTCACCATATAATTTATATAAAGCATCATTCACATTTTTAGTTTTATCAAATTTATGTCTGTGTGTCAGTACCTGCATGAGCATGTGCCTCTGTGATTGGGGACCAGAGGAGTGCTTCCCGGCCCTCGGAGCTAGAGTGATGGGCGTTTGCAGAATGTCCAGGTTGTGATGCAGGTACTGGATCCTGAATTCTGGGCCTCACAATTTTATAGAGTAAGTGCTCTTACCTGCTGTCAGGATCTCTCCAGCCCCCTACCCACCCTTTTAGTTGTATAGGTCTATGACTTTTGACAAATGTATTTAACTATTGTCCCTTCAGTAAAGACACGTGAGTCTCAATTTGCCATATAAGTTTATCTGTAAGCATAACATTCCACAAAGCTTTATTAGATATATTTTTTATTTCATTCAATTAGGGACATTTTACAATTTGCTTTTTGACTTGCTTCTAGATTTAAGGGTGATTTAGAAGAATGTTGTCTAATTTCCAACTATAAGTACATTTTCTACATGTTTTTCTATGGTTAATTTCTAGTTTGTTTATGCTACAGTGTGTTAAAAACAGAACACATCATATGACTTCAGTTATTTTAAATTTGCTAATGCATGCTCTATATATCAGTGTATAAACTAAACTGGGACACAGTTGATCAATACTTTAAAAACATAAATATTATCATCAAGTACTTCATAATTGCTTTGTGGATGAAACTGATGATAGTCCTCAAATTGATGTTTTATCAGTTCATTTGAGGTGGGTCTACAGTATTGAGAAGAGAGAACTATGCGTGACAAAATTAATTGTAGATTTTTCTATTTCTCATTATACTTCTATTAATTTCTCCTCCTGGCTATTGAAGTACCATTTTTCAAGACACATACATTGAGGAATAGTTTTCTTATTGGTTAATTACACTCTCACTATGTAGTGCTCATATTTTTCTCTGGTAGCAGTTATTGCCAGGTTTCTATTTTGTCTCATATTAATATAATCACTCCAGTATTATTTTTTCATATTAGTTGTTTTAATTTCTGTATTTGTGTATGCATATGTGTGTGCACACACATGCAAACAAGCGCCATGACATGCATGTGAAGGTCAGAGGATAACATCCTGCATTTCTCTCCTTCTATAGCATGACAGAACTCAGGGGTCACCCTCGAGAACACCACCTTTACTTGATAAAACGGTTCATTATTTTTATCACAAGCATTCATTTAATTACTTTGGTGTAGCATATCTTTTTCCCTTCTCTTATTTTTAATCTATATTTGTCTTTATATTTAAAGTGGTTTTATCTAGACAGAGTAAAGTTGCATTTAATCCAATCTGGCAATCTCTTGTCTTTTAATTAGTGCATTAAAACATTTCATAAAGTATAAATATTTATACAGTCAAATTAAAATCTACCATCTTGCTATTTGTTTTCCATCTGTTCTTTGTTCCTTTTTTCTCTTTTTTTGCCTAATTATAATTGAGTAGTCTATGCAGTTTTATTTCATGGCCATGATCGTGTATTTTATACATCTCTTTTAAAAATGTATGCGTTGCCACAAGGTTTTCTGTGCACACAGTAAGAGTGTACTTTAACTATATTCCCTTACCTCATGTACAGTACAAGTTTTTATCTGCCTGCTTCCTCTCAGGTCATAGTTTTGCTGTTAGGATCACGCTGTTGACATCTGGCATAAACCCATAGCACACTGACACTAAGCTTTTGTTAGATATTCAATGATGTTCTTAACACAATCAAAACTAAAGGAGATATATCTTACATTTATTTTTGTCTTCGTTATCTATAGAGGTCTTCATTTGTATGTACTTGTCAAAACCCAAATTTTCATTTGGCATGTTTTTTACTTAATGGCTGAATGTTGTTTGCAAACCTGCAATAATATTCATTTATGTAAGTATCACTCTCTAAAATCCGATTCCACCTTCTTTTTTGAAAGCTCTGTCTAATATTTCTGTTTAACTCTTTGCTGTTTCTATTTTTGTCTCTTTGATAAATTCTTTATCTATTCATGCCTATTCACCATGATTTCTATTAGAAATTATAGTTTGATGATCACGAGCATTTAAAATTCCCTTTCTGATATTTTCAATGTCCAGGTCACTTCCAAGCCTGACCCTCCTAACCTCCTTCACTTTTGAGAATGACTTCTTTTTTGTAGCTGTGACACACGAATGAATGACGTGTATATGTAAATGTCATTCTGGCCTTCAGAGAACGTTTATATAGAAATATATTCTAGCTCTTTGTTCACCCAAATCTAATTCCCCGTTTCATCCCCAGCTCTGCGACACAACACTTTTGGCAACTTTCCTTGCCCACTGCTCCCTCTCCTATGGATCTCAGATTGTCCTCTTCTAATCCCCCCCACACACACACACACACTGCTTTGTCCCAGACCCCAACCCCAGCAGGTGCCTCCTGTTAATCCAAGAACTGCTTGCTCCTCCCAGGGCAAGAACAAGCCTGAAGTCAGACTCACACTTCACCTACTGTTCCTGAGACTCAATCCCCTCAATCTGGTTCTTATATCTGTAACAGGAAACCCTGATGCTCTGCAGCCTCCCTTTCCTCTCTGACCCCATGTCCAAGGGATTACAAAGATCTTCTCCCCAAACTTTTCTTTCCCTAACTCTTCCCCTTTATCTTGGCCTCCAGCTTCAGCAGGCTCTCCCAGTGAACTCACCAGCCAAGCAAGCTAGGGAAACAGGTAGTAGACAGCCATTACACTTTCCAAAAATCCAGAGAGGAAACAGAAACCAACAAACAAAACATCCATCCAACAAAGAGAAACCCAAGAATCATTACCTAGCCATATAATCAACACAAACTCAGATACTTAGAAGCCAATGTAAAAATTATGGAAAACAGAAGAAAATCAAGAAGGATGAACATTTGTGGATACTTCATTCCTCCTTAGAATGAGGAACATAACTCCCATGAAAAATTATAGGTACAGCGACAAAGTTTGGAGCTGGGATGAAGGGATGGACTATCCAGAGAGGACCCCATTCGGAGTCCATCCCATCATCAGCCACCAAACCTAGATACTAATGCTCATGCTCATGCCGGCAAGATACTGCTGAAGGGNCCCTGATATTGTGGCCTCTTGTGAGGCTACGCCAGTGCCTGGTAAACACCGAAATGGATGATCACAGCCAGCTACTAGATGGAACACAGGGTCCCCAATGNAGGAACTAGAGAAAGTACCCAAGTACCTGAAGGGGGCTGCAACCCTGTAGGTGGAACAACAACAGGAACTAACNAGTACCCCCTGGGTTTGTGTTTCTAGCTGCATTTGTAGCAGAAGATGACCTAATCGGCCAACAGTAGGAATAGAGGCTCCTTGGTCTCCCAAACTCCATATGACCTAGCACAAGGCAAGGCCTGGGCCAAGTAGTGGGAGTGGGTGGGTAGGGGAACAGAGGTGGGGGGAGGGGTATGGGAATCTTTCGGGATAGCATTTGAAATGTAAATAAAGAAAATAATAAAAAAAAAATGCATTCAATAGCAGCGAGGATAATATGTCTTCATCAGAGCCCAACTATCCTACCGTAGCAGAATCTTAATATTCCAACATAGCTAAAGCACAAGAAAAAGTCTTTAAAACCAACTATAGGAAGGTGATATACATCCTTAGAGAGTAAAAGAATAAGTCCCTTAGAGAAATCCAGGAAAAACACAAACCGTTGTAGGAAATAAATAAATTCCTTAATGAAAGCTAAGAAAACACAAACAGTTGAAGAAAATGAATAAAACTAGCTGATATGTGAAAAAGAAAATAGAAGCAAAATATAGAAAATTATGGAAATAAAAAAAGAGAGAATCCAACAGAAACTAAGAGACAAGCTTCACCAACAAACTACAAGAGAAGGAAACAAGAATCATGGGCATTAAAGATATGATAAAAGAAATGGATACCTTGGTCAAAGAAAATGTATCAGATGCTTAGGATGTAAAAATACATTCACTAACAGCCAGGATAATATATCTTCATCAGAGCCCAGTTATCCTACCATAGCAGAACCTAAAATTCTAAAAATCTTCTCATTCAAAACATCCAGGAAATCCGGGACTCTATGAAAAGGCCAAACCTGAGAATAACAGGAATAGAGGAAGAAGAATCCCAACTAAGGACCAGAAAAAAGTTTGAACAAAATTGTTGAAGAATATTTTCCTAACCTAAATAAGGACCTGTCTATAGAAGTACAAGAAGCATATGAAACGTCAAATAGTTTGTACCAGAAAAGAAAGAACCCTCCCCCCCACACACACACATACCACATAATAATCAAAATACAAAACATACAAAACAAAGAAAGAATATTAAAACTGCAAGGGAAAAAGACAAAATAACATAAAAAGGCAGATTTATTAAAATTATACCTGACTTTTCAATGGAGACAATAAAAACCAGAAAGGGCCTGGATACATGTGTTGCAGACTCTAAGAAACCACAGATGATAGCCCAGAGTACTATAATCAACAAAACTTTCCATTATCATAGATGGAGAAAATAAGATATTCCTTGATAAAGTCAAATTTAAACATATCTATCTATGAATACAGATCTATAGAAGGTTCTAGAAGAAAAACTCCAATCTAAGAATGTTAACTACACTGACAAAAACACAAGTAACCTCACACCAGCAAGATGAAAAGAAGGGAAACATGCTGTTGTGGCTGCTGCTGTTGCTGCTGCTCCTGCGGCTGCAACTTCTGCTACTACCACCACCATTAGCAATAGCTACAATAAAATATCAGGAACTAACAATCATTACTCATTGATAGTCATGAATATCAATAGTCTCAATTCTACAATAATAAGACACAAACTAACTCTTCCATATTGGTCACTGACCACAATTCATTACTTGGCTTTAAGTATCTGCATTTCTCTCAGCTAGTTGCTGGTATAGCCTCTCCAAGTACAGCCACGCCAGGCTCCTGTCTGCACACACAATAGGCCTCAGTAATAGTGTCAGGATTTGATGTGCATGCGTGGTATAGATTCCAAGTTGGGCTGGTCACAAGGTGGCCTTTCTTTCAGTCTCTGCTCCATTTTTATCCCTGTATTTCCTTAAGACAGGAAAAATTCTGGGTTAAAATTTTTGAAGATGGGTGGGTAGCCCCCTGCCTCAACTAAGGGCCATGTCTATCTACTGAAGGTGGTCTCTTGCAGTTCCATCTCCCCATTGTTAGGCATCTCAGTTAATATCCTCTCTATTGAGTCCTGGTAGCCTCTCACATCCCAGGTCTCTGGGACAGTCTAGAGGTTCTCCTTCCCCCAAACCCCACACTGCTGCATATTTCAATTCGTTCCCTGGCCCTCTGGGCATCCCTCTTGTCTCTCCCCAGAAATAGTTAGAGGAAGGACTGAAGGAGCTGAAGGGGATTGCAGTCCCATAAGAAGAACACCAGTGTCAACTAACTCAGACCTCTCCAGCTCTCAGAGCCAAAAACCAAGGAGCATATATGGACTGGTTCAGGGCCCCGGGGAACATATGTAGCAGAGGACTGCCTTGTGTGGCCTCAGTGGGAGAGAATGCACTTAATCCTGTGGAAACTTGATGTCTGAAGGAAGACTGATGCTGGTTGAGTACCCTCTCAGAAGTGGGGAGAAGGGGGGATGCAGTGGAGAGTTCATGGAGGGGGGTCTGGGAAGTGGGACAACTTTTGAAATGTAAATAAATACAATAATTTAGTAAAGATTTTACACACACACACACAGGGCTGGAGAGAGAGAGAGAGAGAGAGAGAGAGAGAGAGAGAGAGAGAGAGAGAGCCTAACAAAATGGATGTAAAGGAGGATCCATCCTCTGCTGCATCCAAGAAACATACCTCGACATCACTCAAATAGACATTTCCTCAGTGTAAAGAATTGGAAAAAGATATTCTGAGCAAATGGGCCGAAAAGCAAACTGGTGCAGCCATCTTGATACCTATCAAAATAGACTGTAAACCTAAACTAATTGAAAGAAACATGGAAGGTCAATACATACTCAACAAAGGAAAAATCTACCAAGATGACATTTCTAATTTTAACATCTATGTCCCAAACACAAGAGCACCCGTGTTTGTAAAAGAGACTACTTCAGTTTAAATCACATATTGACCTTCACAAACAAATAATAGGAGATTTCAATATCACATTCTCACCAAATGGGCAGGTCATTCGCACAAAATCTAAACAGAAAAATTTTGGAGTTAACAGACATTATAAACCAAATGGACATAGCAGATATTTAAAGAATATTTTTAACCAAACATAAAAGAATGTACCTTCTTCTTTGCACCTCAAGGAACTTACTCCAAAACTGAACACATTCTTGGACATAAAGTAAATCTCAACAAATACAAGGAAATTGAAATAATCCCCTGTATCACCATGAATTTAAACTTGATATCAGCAACAACAGAAACAATACAAAGCTTATAGACTCATGGAAAATGAACAACACACTACTGAAAGAAAAGAGGAATGAAAGAAAGAAAGAAAGAAAGAAAGAAAGAAAGAAAGAAAGAAAGAAAGAAAGAAAGAAAGGAAGGAAGGAAGGAAGGGAAAGAAAAGAAAGAAAAGAAGAAAAGAAAGATTTTCTAGAATTCAATGAAAATGAACACACAGTTTACCTAAATTTAAAGGACAGAAGACAGCACAGATAAGAGGAAAGTGCATAGCAATAAGTGACTACACAAAATAATTGCAGTGATCTTATACTTGCGATGTAACAGCACACCTGAAAACTCTAGAAAGAAAAGGAGTAAACACACACAAGAGGAGTAGGAAAAAAAATCAAACTGAAGTCTGAAGTCAATAAAATAGAAACAAAGAGAACAATACAAAGAATCGATCAAACAAAGAGTTGTTTCTTTGAAAAAAATCTGCAAGATAGACAAGCCCTTTTTGGAACTAATGTAAGGAATGAATATCCAAATTAACAAATCAAAAATGAAGAAGTAACAACAGATTATTAGTAAATTCAGGGAAACACAAGGAGATACTTTAAAGATTTACCACAAAGGTGCAGGAATGTTCAATATACAAAAATCAGTAAATATATTGCACCATATAAACAAACTGAAAAAAAACACATAATCATCTCATTTGATACTGAAAATGCCTTTGACAAAATCCAACACTCTTCATGATAAAAGTCTTAGAAAGATCTGGGATACAAGACTCATATCTAAACATAATAAAGGCAATTTACAGCAAGCCTATAGCCAACATAAAGTTAAATTGAGCAAAACAGAAAAATTTAAAGACTTCCACTAAAACCAGGAACAAGACCAAGTTATCCACTCTTTCCATATCTACTTAATATAATACTTGAATTTCTAGCGAGAGACATACAACAACTAAAGAAGATAAAGGTGATAAAAATTGAAAAAGAACATGAGAGGATGTAGGTACAGAGACAAAATTTAGAGCTAAGATGAAAGGATGGACTATCCAGAGACTACCCTGTCCAGGAATCCATCCCATCATCAGCCACCAAACCCAGATACTAATGCACATGCCAGCAAGATTCTGCTGAAGGGACCCTGATATAGCGGCCACTTGTGAGGTTATGCCAGTGCCTGGCAAACACAGAAGTGGATGCTCACAGTCAGCTATTGGATGGAACACAGGGCCCCCAATGGAGGAGCTAGAGAAAGTACCCAAGTTGTGTCTGACTGGACTTAAGGACCACTCCATGAGATGGAATCCATACCTGACATGACCTTGGAGTGACCAAGAGTCAAAGACCAGACTTAAAGTAAGACCAAACACTACTGCAATAAAAAAAAATAATAATAATAAAATAAATAAAAAATAAAATTTTCGATATCCTAAGGTAGCCCAGAAGATCCGCTGTACTCAGAGCATTTGGTAAGAACCCTTTGGAAGTCCCCCAGCTGCCGCTGGGAGCCCAGTAGACTTGGGACCCATCACCACCAACCTCCCCACCCCTGACAAAAATCCCTCCCCTTCCGCCTGGTCCTTTAACTGGGCAGATTTCTAGCTAGTCTGTTCCCCTGAAGACACCATATCCTGCACCAGCCCAGAAGATCCACTGCACTCAGAGTAACTGACACCACAGCCTGCGGCATCTCAGGAGATCTGCTGCACACAGAGCAACTGGCATCCCAGGAGATCTGCTACATACAAGGCAACTGAGCAGCTGATCACTAGCTTGTCCGCTCCCCTGAAGATACCACAGCTTGAAGGCATCCCAGACGCTCCTCTGAATACAGGGTAACTGGGCAACAGGCACCACAGTCTGAAGACCTACTGGGGGTAGGGGGGCTGTAGCATGCAGGGCAACTGACCCAACAGACTGAAAGCCTCCCTAGAATTCTGCTACACTCAGGGAAACAGAAACTACAATCTGTAGGTACCCTGGAGAACATCTTCACATGAAACAACAGGTTGACTGTTCCACTGAAGACCCAACAGTCTGAAGACCTACCAGGAGACCTACTGCAGTCAGGGCAAGAGACCAAGAGCTTCTCTGCCCCTCTGAAGAGCCCCCAGTTGGAAGGCTCCACAGGTGGTCTGCTACAGCCAAGGCTGCAGGCCTACAGGGAGACCTGAAGCAATCCAGGGACAAAAGAGGTGAACTCCAGACAGACACCCAGACCAACAAACACCAGAGATATCCAGATAGCAAGAAGCAAACGCAAGACCATAAGCAACAGAATAACACAATCAAACAGGTGAAGCAATTGAATAAAACAGTCCAAGACCAAAAAGTGGAAGTAAAAACAATAAAGTAAAGACAAATGGAGGAAAACCTAGAAATGAAAAACTTAGGAAAGAGGTCAGGAATTACAGATATAAGTATCACCAACAGAATACAAGAGATAGAAGAGAAAATCTCAGGTGTAGAAGACACCGAAGAAGAGATTGACACAACTGTCAAAGAAAATTCAAAACAAAATACTCTTAACCCAAAGCATCCAGGAAATTCAGGACAAAATGAAAAGACCAAGTCTAAGAATAATTGGAATAGAGGAGAACGAAGATTCCCAGCTCAAAGGACCTGAAAATCTTCAACAAAATCATAGAAGAGAACTTCTCCCATCTATAGAAAGAGATGACCATAAAAGTACAAAAAGCCTAAAGAACACCAAATAAATGGGACCAGAAAAGAAAATCCTCTTGTCACATAAAATCTAAAACACTAGACCCACAGAACAAAGAAAGAATATTAAAAGCTGCAGTGGAAAGGGGCCAAGTAACATACAAAAGTAGACCTATCAGAATTACACCAGACTTCTAAACAGAGACTATGAAAGCAAGGAGAGCCTGGTCAGAGGTCATGTAGACTCTAAGAGAGTACAAATGCCAGCCCAGGCTACTGTACCCAGTAAAACTCTCAACCAACATAGATGGAGAAAACAAAATATTCCAGGAGAAAACCAAATTCAAACCATATCTATCTACCAATCCAGCCCTACAGAGGGTCCTAGAAGGAAAACTCCAACACACGGAAGGTATCTTTGCCAATGAAAAGACAAGATATTAGGCATCTCACAACAAAGTCAAAAGCAGAGAACCACAAGCACATAAAGCCACCTACAAAAACAAACATATCAGGAACCAACAATCACCTGTCTTTAATATCTCTCAGTATGAATGGACTCAACTCACCCATAAAATTACCAAAGCTAATAGACTGGATATACAAACAAGATCCAGCATTTTGCTGCATACAAGAAACACACCTCAGTAACAAAGACAGCACTATCTCAGAGTCAAAGGATGGAAAAAGGCCTTCCAAGCAAATGGTCCCAGGAAGCAAGCAGGAGCTACCATCCTAATATACAATAAAATATACTTTCATCCAAAAGTTACCAAGTGCTCTTGGGACTCTTTTCCTCCTGATGGGTCACCAAGACAGACTTCTGTATAATAGTGTGCTTCATCTTATTATATTTACTTTGTCATGTTTTGTTGTTATTCCTTAGAAGCCTGTTCTCTGCAGAGACTGAGGAGAGTGGACAGAGAGGGGAAAGAAACTGGAAGGAGTAGCTGGAAGGGAAATTATAATTGGATATATTCTATGAGAGGAGAATTTATGTTTAATAAAAGGAAAATCATTTATACAGAACACAGAAAAAGGAAGGACGGAAAATATATACTATAGATTGCAATATTTTATTTTCCTGTCTTCCTGCACTGACACCAGATGATTCAGAAGCATCTACAGGAACTCCATGGGGGAGAAAACAACCCAAAAGCTAAGTGATACGAATGCAACTTTTGCAGTTTCCTTAAAATTTTAGTAATATTTTAAATCACTTTTTCATTTACTGAATTGTCTCATCTTTTTTAAGATTCTTGTTTGTTTGTTTGCTTGGTTTGGTTTTTTGAGACAGGGTTTCTTTGTGTAACTCTGGCTGTCCTGGAACTCACTCTGTAGACCAGGCTGGCCTCAAACTCAGAAATCCACTTGCCTCTACCTCCCGAGTGCTGGGATTAAAGGAGTGCCACCACTGTTTGGCAAAGATCTTTTTTTTTTTTTTTAAGAATCCATTTGTTTACTCTATGACTTTGAGTCTTTGGATCTAAAATTGTATATTTATACCGCTATTTGTGCTTCAGTTGTTATAGTGAAAACAAGCCTTTATTACACTTACAATATTCTAAAGAAAGAGAGTAAAATGTGATTCTGAGATTGAAAGTGATGCCAATGAGAATTACACTGAAGAGCTGAAGTGAGAAGACCCTATCCAGACAGCCTAGAGAGCAGGGCCATCCCTTCTTAATGGGTTGCTTCTTCTGTGCCTCTTGTTTCTCACTTAACATTTTTGTGTATAATACCCTTGTTGTTCTGGCAAAAATCCCATTTTATGTTACTTTTCATTTTTATTTTTTAATTAAAACAGTAATGTAACACAGTTAATGAAGTATAGCATGATATTTATATATACATATATAACATGTAATGATCATTGTACTGGCTAGTTTTGTGTCAACTTGACACAGCTGGAGTTATCACAGAGAAAGGAGCTTCAGTTGAGGAAATGCCTCCATGAGATCCAGCTGCAAGGCATTTTCTCAATTAGTGATCAAGGTGGGGAGGTCCCCTTGTGGGTGGTGCCATCTCTGGGCTGGTAGTCTTGAGTTCTATAAGAGAGCAGACTGAGCAAGCCAGTAGAGGCAAGCCAGTAAAGAACATCCCTCCATGGCTTCTGCATCAGCTCCTGCTTTTTGACCTACTTGAGTTCCAGTCCTGACTTCCTTTGGTGATCAACAGCAATGTGAAAATGCAAGCCAAATAAACCCTTTCCTCCCCAACTTGCTTCTTGGTCATGATGTTTGTGCAGGAATAGAAACTCTGACTAAGACAATCATACAATGGTTATTAGTATATCTGACTCCTTAAACATTTATTATTTCCTTAGGCAAAAAAATTCAAAATAATGTCATTGAGACATTACCTTAAGTGTACTAAGCCAGACATGGAAAGAAAATGCCATTGGTTCTTACTCATGTGTGCAAATTTAAAATTACCAACCTCGGCCAGGCAAGGTATTACAGGCCTGCCATCTTACATGTAATAAGCCAAGGTAGGAACATGGAGAGTTTGACATAGGTTACTATAAATAAATAACAAAAAAATAAATAAAACTTATTTCATAGAAACAGAGAGTCAAACTTAATTATTATGATGATTATGGCTTGGAGGGAGGAAAGGGAAGGGAGAAAAGTACTGACACTATAATCTCAAAATGAAAAAGTACTACTGTGGATACAGCTGTATAATACATGATACATTTTATACATTTCTTATAGATGCTCACTTGATTACATGGATCTGATCTGATTTAGCAAGCTTTATCTATAACTTTTGTCTCAAATTTTGTCTCACTATAAGTGATACCAATATATTCTTCATTCTTCTTCATAATTGTGGGGGGTTTTGTGGCTATGAAAAATTCCAATGGAAACATTATTAGGACATTGGAGAGATGGCTCAGGAATCAAGAATATTTGCTGCTCTTCCCAAAGACCAGAGTTCAGTTCCCTACAGTCATGTTAGACAGCTTATAACTGCCTCTAATTCCAGCTCCAGGGGATCTGACAAAGGCTTTGTCCTATGTCCTGTGTCCTTTTGTACTATATAGCCCTAAACATAACACACACACACACACACACACACACACACACACACACTTAAAAAGCAAAACCAAACCAGAATGGCACTGTTATGGTTTTCTGGTTTGTTTAGATTTATTCTAGATACGTGTGTATGAAATACTAATCATATGACCAAAATATTGGCAAGAACTGTCCTTGGAGATAAAAATACCCATTCCATAATACACACATTTACTGAAGTACGTGTTTCACACTACTAGACATCACTAAAAGTTTAAACATTAAAAATAACTTGCTTAGATACCTCAGGGTCACCCTTTGCTCATCTGTAATTATTCTATTTGGTTTCATTACATCATCCTCAGAAAGTTTTAATTAAAAGTAAGTTTCTCAAAACTCATGTATATCATAATTTGTTTTTCTTCAATTTGCTATACAGAGTATAACATTATAATTTGTTACTTTTTACATCTTACTTGTTTATATCTTAGACTCTAAGTCTTAGAGGATTTAAGCATTGATCATGATTTCCTTTGTGCTTTGTGAGGGATGGAAACTAATGTTTTGAGAACTAATATATATACTATTTGCAATGTCATTTCCCACTGGTAGCACCAGGCCTCAGAGGTGTCCAAATGAAAACCCACTCTTACTTCAAAGATAGTATATTTTTGGAGATAAATATTGGGTAACCATGACCCAGAGAACAGATTCAATGTGTCCTAAATTTAATCTTTCAATGTAGTAACAGTTTCAGGAAAGTTTTGAAGTGACAGAACAATTAAAATAATTAATTAATGTACCTTGCACATGTATTGGTGGAAAGTCACACAGGAGGGTTTTACAAAGGATGGAAAATCTCAGCTGTGGGGCTTAATGTTTACCTGGGGCCTTCTGGTTGGTAGAAGCAAGTGGTCGGTATATGCTTGAAGATTTATCTAATAGCCACAAAATGACTATGCAGAGGAGGACAGTGAGGCTGGCAAAAGGCCAAGGATAATTTAGCTCTGGACTTCCACCATTCCACACTCTCCTCGACCACTGGAAGTTCTAATCAGTCAGTCAGTCTGTGGTTCTTTCTGGGAACTTTTTCACACTGGTCATAGCTTACTCTCCAAGAAGCCAAGTGCCAGGTCACCTATAGTGGAATAAGACAATTGAAGGAACCAAATAAAAGTGGAAAGCAGAAAGAGAGGGTATATTCAATACAGCCAGATTGAGAAGAGGAACAAAGAGATCCAGTCGCCCCTCCAAGTCCACCTTCAAGGTCTAGACAAAGTAAACTTTAAATATTGGGCAATTAAAGTGCATAATTCAGCAGTCCAGCCGAGGTGTACTTCTAGCTTTGTTTCAGCTCCAAGACTCTCCTTCAGGTTCACCTGAGATGGATAAATCTTTCTCTGCTAACCAAGTTCCTGAGTTAACGATCCACAGGACTTTGGACTTCCTTCTGTAGTGTGAAATTAACTGTGGAAATTCACAACTGATGGGAGGCAGGTCATCTCCAGACATGACAGAAACCTGGGAAAATGGAGGCACTTAAGGATCAATGAGGGTGACTTTAGCTTTAACTCACAGCATTGGGAATATAGAATCTGAAGAGGTCACCTCCTGTAGCCAGGCAGGAATGCCAGTGGAGCAATAGGAAGTCAAATTCACCCTCAAAGCTTTCGACTCAAAATGTATCCTGTCTACAAGAAGGAAGGAAGGAAGGAAGGAAGGAAGGAAGGAAGGAAGGAAGGAAGGAAGGAAGGAAGGAAGGAAGGAAAGAAGGAAGAGTGAAACAAAATAAAACAAAACAAGAAAAAACAAACAAAATCGAGGTTCTGCTTTAGGAATAGAACGCTTAGCCAGTATGAGCAAGTTCCTAGGCTTTATTCCTAGTACCAAAACTATTTTAAAACTTTAGCCTAAAACATAACACAAATTAAGTTACTCTTAGTTTTTTTTTTCTTTTTTTCATTCTTTCTTCTTGTGAAACCTTCCCCATTCAGTAGGCAAATCTCTTACAGTGTATTTCCCACTACGTCTGGCACCACAATTTGGGAAATCATTCATACTATCCTTTAAACTGTGGCTTCATGTTTAATAAAGCTCTGGTGATATCTTCCCTGCATATGTACTTTAAAATGTAGAGGCCTCCTTCAATAGTTTGGTCACATTCACCAATAACGCCCCGTTTTTCCAGTGTGTGGTAGAAGCAGGCATGAAAGTGAGGTCCTCATCTCTGCCTCAGGAGGCAGCTGCCCTTTGAACATCTTCAGAAAATCAAGATCCAAGAAAAATGTCAACAGATCTAGGTTACAAATAATTTCCTTTAACAGGCATAAGTGAACACTGTTTTTTCATTATGGATTGGAAATATCTGCCATAGTTCCATTTTTTCTTTCATCCTTAAAAAAGAAGTCAGAGTTTTAGCCAAAGCAGGTTTTCAAGAATTGCTGTAATTGCATTCCTCTTAGTTCAGCCTTTGAGCAACAACGCATAAAGAAAAGTTTCCCCAGTGACGGCTTCCTTGATAACTTATATACATAGTATAAATATTCACAATGTGGATATACTTTATATGCATATATACGTTTTGTGACTTTAAATTACACACACTATTAAAAAATCATAGTTTAGTGCTTGAAATATAACCACCCCAAAAAAACAGTTGAAAAATTTAAGAATCTTCATATTACTTTTCATTCTGTATTTAACTTGCATTTGCACCCCATACCTCTGACAATACAAATATGGGAGTTTCTTTCATTCTTCTATAAGAGCACTAAACCATTTTTAATTAATTTTACAAAACAAGATGAAAAAATAAATTGTATTATCTTATATTTATCACACATACATACACACCATATATACCATAATTCCATTTGTCTTCCATCAGCAAAAAAAGAAGTCAGAGTTTTAGCCATATATGCATATATATATATATATATATATATATATATATATATATA
>NC_034592.1:64340971-64383605 GCF_900095145.1 Mus pahari | reverse complement strand
ACACACACACACACACACACACACACACACACACGCGCGCGTATATGAGAAAATGATTCCCACAAGAGCCACAAACTATCTAACCTTACAAACAGGCATGAGAAATCTACATTCAAGTTGTTGGCCAGTATAGTTCAGCTGAAACTCAAAAACAATAAACAATTCAGTCTATTGTTGTTACCCTTGGTTGCCTTTCAGAGACTGAAAGTAAACCCTTATTGTTGAAGACACTGTACTTCAGACACAGAACTCAGAAGATTCAAGCTAGTTCTAGCCTGAAAGTCTTATTTCTGTGGTATTTCATAGCACTAGAAAATCGTATATAAGCTGCCAAGAGAGTAAGGCAATCAGGAGCCCTATCCAGCTATGCCGCCTATGAACTACAACAATGGTCAGAATGATAAGATATCATTGAAGTACAATAATAGCACTCATATCTTGATAATAGCCTACAAACATCTAATTAAACTTAAGGCATACTCAGTATAAGGGAAATCATGGTTGGTACCAAAAACCTAGTCAACTACCAGGGTCTAGTAAAGCCACAAATATTAGAAGATAACCTATTATGGTCACTTTACTAGATCAGCATATTTCCTAACTGCATTCTGAAACATCATGTGAAACCCACAGATAAGTGGTGTTCTCACCCTTCATCAAGGAAAGATTCTCTTCAGAGCAAACAAAGACCATTACGAAAATCTGCACTTGTTCATAATTCAGAGATCAGTGGATCATGGGCAGGTAGACCTACCCCACTGGATACATCTGCACCACAACTCTTGCATCTAAGGCTCAGGAGCCATTGTAGAACAGGGGTGGAAAGATTCTAAGAGCCAAAGGAGAAAGAAGTCTGCCATGAGATTGCGACTCTTAAAAATGACAAGAAAACTACAGTCTTGATACCCCAACCATATGGCTACCTAAAAAGACTTGAACAATGAAAATATCAATAGACATGCTAATGTAGAAGTAGAAAATATCACAGAATCCTACCCCAAAACAAAGAACTACAGTCAAGTAATAACTCTAAGAGAGGTGATTCGCCTGGGGACGGACCTCCTAATCGGTGTCCTAATAGTGGTAAAACCTAAACAGGGGGCATTGGAAGGATTGAAAGAGGAGGCATGAGAAGTGTTAGAGGGAGAGAAAGGAAAGGTAGAAGTGATTTAATTATATTTTAATTAAACCATTTTAATAAAAATATTGTCGTGTATGTGTGTATATATGTATATATGTGTCTATGTGCATGTGTATATGTGTATATGTGTATATGTATATATGTATGTGTATATATTTATGTATGTACATATGTTTGTGTGTATATGTGTATATGCGTGTATATGTATATATGTGCATATATGTGCTTATGTTGGGGAGTGGATGCATGGCATCATGTACACATATGGGTCAGAGGATATTTTGAGCATCCATTCTCACCCTTCCACTTTAACTTGTATTGTGCAGAGTGCAGCAGACAGCAAGTCATCAGGCTCGTGCAGCAAGCCATTTTGCCCTCTGAGCCACCCCATCCCCAACTTAGTTTTCTTCTTAACCACCATAGGCTTAAACAATAGAGGCAATGGAAATAATATTCATTTCATTTCTATCTCCATATAGCACGTGAAAGTGTGACAGTTTATGATGACATCACATGGCGGTCATACCTGAATCAATATCATTCAAAAACCAAAGGCAGGAAGCTTGAAAATTCAGTTAAGTCAATCACAAAATCATGGAATGCTAGACAACGAAGGATGTTTAAAAGAAGTCAACTCATTAAATAAAGCTGTTACTTCTTATCATTGTCTCAGGTAAGAATAGTTTTATTCTATTATTTTAACATGTATGGTAGACAAAAATAAATCCCTTAATGAAAGATATCCAAAAACCCAATTTCTGGAAGATGTAGTTATTTTAATGAGTCTGACAAGAAGAAATTTGCAGATATCATTATGTTAAAAGCCTTGAGATCACAAGACTATCTTTCTTTATCCACACTAATCCCAAGGGTCTTAAAGAAAGAGAGAAGTAGAAGAAAGAATGGGAAAGAAGGACATGGATCAATGGCTAGAGGGGTGTGAGGCTGTTACTTTGATGACAAAAGACAAAAATCAAAAGCTAAAGCATGCAGACCCCTGTTAAGGGGGAACTGCAAAGAAAAGGATTCTTTGTCCATCTTTAGAGAATATAGCACCATAAGCACCTAAATATTCTAGTGAGGCCATGTCAGATTCTTGACCTACAAAACTGTATAAAATATTTTTAAATAAGTAATAGTTTGATTTGATGAAAATAGTACATCATTGTTACCAAACTTATGTTCTATTTCTTATTTGCTCAACAGTCTTCTTTATCATTGTTTTTTTCATTTCTATATTTTCTGCTTTGGCCAAAGGTACTAATTACTTGAAAGCCGTTCTTTTCACCATCCTCTAAGATTTTTCTAGACTCTTCCATATATAAGAATGATTTTCAGCTACCCTTGTTGATAAACAGAAGGTTTGATAGTATGCAATGCTTGGGTTACAATCTTAATTTATCTTTCATCCTCTGAACTTCTGTTCATGGCTCTTCTCCCAGTTCTCTCTCATATTTCTCTGATTGGCTACTCTAAACTCATTGCTCAACACACACCTTTTTCTTTTTCTTTCATTGTTGGAAATTTATGCTATCTATAACTTTTCTTTCATATGCATACATACTCAGACCTCTGTTTTTCTCTGCACTACTTACAGTTTTGTCTATTTGTTTGCCTCAAAAGACAACGTTTCGAACATGCTTTCATTAATGTTGCTTGGTTTTATTTTTCTACTTATTTACTTCTTAGTCCCTTAAAATCCTATTTATATGTGATAGCATTCTGCTCCCAGCTCCCCATCATGCATGTAGCATTGCCCACTTTGACTTGCTACAAGAAGATGATAGCTATAGACCAACTCTGCCAATTTGTGTACACCATTAAGGACACTTGAATAACCAGTAAGAATATCACCATATGTTTCTAAGCTAGGGAACTACAGAAGGTATAGGGACTGGAGAATAGTGGAAGCTTTTGGGCTTATTTGTCTCCCACAGATGATGATCAGTCCATTGATTTCCCTTTCTTTGGATGTATTCCTCAAGTACTTCACACAAATTTCTCAGGTTTTTTCTTTTTTAATGTTAATTCCTGATTTTTCCTAACTCTTACTAGAAAATGTGTAGTATATTTCCCATTTCACTATTCAACTGTAAAGGGCAAACTAGACATGAATGCTCCAATTCATTTTACAAAAATCAATGCTTACTCATAAATAAGTCTTTTCTTCTCATGTTCTTCTTATGCTCAATATAGAATTTTGATATTTTTATTCAGAATCAGTCTGTTTCTGCTAATTGTATTATAATAAATCTGTGAATGTGAAATTTTTTCCAGTTTTTAAGGTTCTCGTATATTATTTCTACAGCATCCGAACTTATATAAAATCTAGTAATTTCTAAAAACACTTTGCTCTATTAACTTAAAATCATCTTGTCTTGCTTCATTACCATATCAATGAAAACTAATGCAAGTTTTATATCCATTGACTTTTGTTTTATGATTTTTATCTGAAGCTACTGCCATTGTAATGCTGTTGAGTCTTTAAGTAGGCAGTTACATATAGTAAAAATGAAGTCATTCGATAAGATGAAGCAATCTAAAACATATAAAACATGCTTTCAAGGACATCTCCTTCCAATTGTAGCTGAACAGATGTTGAATATGTTTTCTCTGTTAAACATTGTCAGTGTGATGTGTTCAAATAATCTGGCTTTCAATTCTTCCATTTAGTCATGGAAAGTAATTGTTCTGTGATGAGGAATTTTCATTTGAGACCATACTCTGGTTTATGAGATTCACTTCATTTTCCACATCTCTTAATTCCCTTTCTGTGAATTTCTGCTTAAAGCCAAAGACTCTGAAATGAGCCTTACTGCCCATTCCTTGCTAAAAATCAATTATGTGCAGAGTACCTAGAACAACATTACAAAACCATTTCTGGCTGTAAGTACAAACTCAGCTGAAGCCTGTGGAAGGGCTGGATGCATGCAGTGAGTGACTCTAACAGTTAAGAAAGATTTACATTATAAAGTTAGAAAAATATATTTTGAGCTCTTCTAGAAAGGTGGAATTAGCATATAAAAATAAAGTTGGCATTTTCCCAAGGAAGTTAAGCTAACATTAAAGAGGCTCTTCCATAATCTAATGGAAAGATATACGTCTACTGACCTAATGATGGATGTGTGAATTACAGCATTTTCCAGCTTTCTTTGCTCTGTGTGTGGGTCTTTGCTCTTTCTTTTCTGTTACCACTCCCTATGTCTTCTTTGTTCCTCTCCTCTGCCTTCCCCCCTCTCCTTCTTCCTCCTCATGCTGCTGCATATTGATATACACTGGAAGAGAAACAGCATTTCCCAAGACATTTAATAGAGTAAAAAACCATAATGAATTGGGTAATTTTAGTTGTATTCTTTTCTTATAATGCTCCTGGGGAAACGGAGATGTTATGTGTTGTCAAGGTCACGGTGGGTGACTTCTTCCTCAAATGGAAATAGTCAATTCTCACACCTTTGAGAGTTTGAGGGAGACAATCCTTGCTCTGTGTTTTCTGAAAGCCTCATGCAATATCTTCAGTAATATTTGTTTTATTGCTTTCTTCTAAGAAAAGTTGAATTCCTTGATACAATAACACCTGGTCAGATGAGAATATGAGTTTAACTCCTTTCTCCCCTGTGGTCTTTGTCAGTTATCTGATTAAGAGATGAATGTGTGAGAAGATAGTAAAACAATCTTTACATCCAAGGCTACAGACAGGATGACCAAGCACATAGCTTTAGTAAAATAAATTTTCTCACAACCCCACATATCCAAATAGTCAGCAGGACCCTTAGTCCCCTAACTCAGTGATGCTGTAGTCTTTTATCTAGCTCCAGGACTCTGCCATTGCCTTTGCTTATAATCTTGGATCATCAATTTTGGTTGTCTACTTGGTTTGATTATGTGCAATTAAAATATTGTTCAAGCATAAATAGGTTTGCTGGTGAGAGTGTTTCCAGAAATGATTGTTATGTAGGTAAGTAGAACAAGGAAGAAATGATCACCCTGAATGTGAGCAGCAGTGTCTAAAAGGCTGGGGATCTGGATAAAAGAAAAATCAAGAGTTAAGTTTGCTCTCTCGTGCAGGTTCCATTGTTTTGGAGTAGTCATAGTTTTGTAATTTTAATGGGCCAAAGACATCAGACATTCATAGTTTTCAGACATTGAATGTAGATTTGCACTCGTCATCTTCATGGAGTCTACAAACCTTCAGGCTCACATTGGAATTTTACCATTGACTTATCCTAAGGCTTCCAAAATATTGAACTGAATAAATACTTGTTTTGCTAATTTTCCAGCATGCAGATGGCCATATTGGAATCATGCAGACACAGGTTATATAAGCCAATCTCCAATCCATCATATAGATTATATATATGACATATATGACATATATGACATATGATATACAATATATGTGTCATTACTTTTTCTCCTCCAGACAACACTGCCTCACATATTCTTAGCATCACCTACAGACCAGTAGCTTGCTTACCATCTGACAATTAACCTCCAATCATCTTCTAAAGTGCTGAGTGAGATTCAGCAAAGAAAATATGACTTCTATACTCTTCTGCTTCAGTTGAGTCTTTCTAAGGATGTTTACTAATTTCGAGATAAAATCCAAATAGGTTAACTCTCAGTTATGTGACACACAACAAACCTATTGCTCTTATCCCACTGGCCTCTGTCCAGGCTGATGTGTCCATGTCTCTCCATAACACAAATTTTGGCTTCTTTTCATTCTCCTTTTGGTAGAGTACTAAATACTTACTTAAGAAAGCAGACTAAAGTCTTCTTATCCCCAGTAGATGTAACTTGGCTTCTAAATACAAAGAAAATTTCTGTATAAAGGAAAAACATGAGCATGAGCAATGCAAACTTTCCCAGGACTCTAACCAGAGTAGCAAGGAAATACTGTTACCTTTGCACTAATGAGTAAGCAGAATGACCAAGTGTGCATTAAGAGTCCCGAGATTACGAATTGTTCTTTCTATTCAGCTGTGATGTATGTTTTAAGTTTTGTAGTCTAGGCATTTAGTAATTTTATAATGCAAAGAACAGCTCTTGTTACTTCTTGATGCGTGACTAACAGCACCAGAACCTGCCATTTCCATGTCATCTCTTTGAAGGCTACAAGGGCTTCATGCATATTCATTCACGTAATCTGACACCCTCCTAGGCTATATTGGGGACTGAGTTTTTCTCACTTCACAGGCATGAAGGGTAAGTTGCATGTCATGTCTCAGGGAGTCAGTGACAATGTGGTCTTTTAAATGTTTATTTCTAATCATCCTTTTAGCAGCAATAACTGCAAATACTTTATACTCTGAACCAATTACCAAGTTTTTACTATTTATTAAGTAACTGTGTGGCATGGGGCCTTCTGCAAGGCCATTCAGAGCCAAGGAGGCAATTTAAGCAGCACACACAGCCCCTGCCCATTTCCCTAATCCCCATATCATTATACTTGCACTCTGCAATGTTGCTTCCCACGGGATGGCAGAACTCTTTTTTTTTAAACATTATTAACACATCATAATTATGCCAGTTAATCACTGTGATGTTTCCATACATGCATATATCAGTATGTGATCAGCATATGATATCATATATCATGTACTGATATATTATGTCCATCTAACTTTCTTCTATCATTTTTCCCATTTTCTTCTTCCTCTACCTGACTTCTTCCAGCCCTTTACAATAACCCCTCTAAAACTCAGTCACAAAAGAAAACACAAAGTATGCACGCACTGCTAAGTGGATATTAGTCCAAAAAGTTTGGAATTCCCAAGACTCAATTCACAGACCATATAAAGTCCAAGAAGAAGGAAGACCAAAGTGTGGATGCTTCAGTGCTTCTTAGAAGGGAGAACAAATACTCATAGGAGGAAATATGGAGACAAAGTATGGAGCAGAGCCTGAAGGAAAGGCCATTCAGAGACTGACTTACCTGGGGATCCATCCCATATACAGCCATCAAATTGGACATTATTGAGGATGCTGGGAAGTGTTTGCTGATGGAAGCCTGATATGGCTGTCTCCTGAGAGGCTCTGCCAGAGCCTGACAGAGCAGATGCTTACAGCCAACCATTGGACTGAGCGTGGGGTCCCCGATGGAAGAGTTGGAGAAGGGACTGAAGGAGTTGAAGGGGTTTGCAGCCCCAGGGAAGGAGCAACACAAAGAGTACACATGGAGGGACCCATGGCTCCGACTGCATATGTAGCAGAGGATGGCCTTGTTGGACATCAGTGGGAGGAGAGGCTCTTGGGCCTGAGTGTGTTTAATGCCACAGTGTACGGAAATAGGGGAATGTCAGGGCAGGAAGATGGGAGTAGGTAGGTAGGTAGGAGAGCACCCTCATAGAGGCAGGGGGAGGGGTCATGGGATAGGGGATTTCAGAAGGGGAGACCTGGAAAGGGGAAAACATTTGAAATGTAAATAAAGAAAATATCCAAGAAAAAAGAAAGAAAAAAAGAATATTTGTATTCCCAAACAGGATACTTTTCCAATGTGCTCAATAGATGGAATATGTTATTTCACCACAGAAACAGCTGTGGCTAACCTGAATAGAATCTAAGTACATTGGAAACATTTTGCATGGCCTTCAGCATGCATACAAAGTATGGAGGATCAAACTCTGCAAAGAGAGCATGGCCAGACTCAAATTATAAACATAATCTCTTCAGAGCACCAATTACTGGGCCCTTTTCACATCTTGCTTTCAGTCCTGCTTTCTATAGTCCCCTGATCTGAGAAGCAGGTTTTCACTGTACAAACCCCCTCAGGACTCTAGTTATTGGAAGCCAACCTCACCTATGTTGACCACCTAATAAATGGGAAACCTAGGATCCCCCTTAAAACGGAAAATGCACTCCAGAGCTCAGTGAAAAATTAAAAAACAAAAAGTAAAACTCCCCATGCAAAGTATGAGGCTAAACCAAAAGATAGAGATGTACAGACAACACTGCTGAGTGCTGGGGAAAATGTTGGCATCAGTTAAGAAGGAAGTCTTTTGTGATTTAATAATCACCTTAGCAAAGAGATGATGGAGATGCTTGTAAAATGGTCTCAAAGCAGAGATGGACTAATAAAACTAAAGAGAAGAGAAGGAAGGAGGAAGATGAGAACGTGCAAATGGAGTGCCACCTATGACACAGCTACTATAATAATGCTGTAGAATGAATGGCTTCACAACAGAAATTTACTTCACATGACTCTGAAATAGGAAGTCCAAGGGCAAAGTACTGACCCTGTCATTGTCTAGTGACAGATTGATTTGTGGGTCATATCTGACCATCCTCTCACTGTCTCCATATAAATAGGAAACACAGGGGACCTCTCTGGGCTCTCTTCCAGGTCACTGAACCCACTAGATCTCAGTCCCCATGACCCAACAGCTTCCAAGGGTTCTGCCTTCTAATTCTAATTGAACAGTGGTTTTGGAAGCTTCGGTTTTGGAGGAAAGCTAGTATTCAGTCTATAATATTGTGAGACAAGGAAATGATTAAGGAACATAAAGGGAAATAAGATACAGAGAGGAAAGGAGAAGGTCAGAGGGGTTGTACAAAGATAATTGGCTAAACAAGCTTTTGTAACCATGAGATGTAGACTCTACCTTGCATCATTATTAATAAGGACACTAATGCTTGCTAATGGTAGGCAATTCCTAAATATTATGGGAATATGTAGTTTGTTAAATAACAGCAATTCTGTTTGTGTTGTATCAGCCTGGGTACAATGAAAGGATTTTATAGACAAAAGACAAATATTAAACATTTGGTTCGATTCATGGTTTTAGAAGAGATGATTTAAGAGTTATCTGTGATAATGTTATAGCAACAACTATGGAGAGTTTTTTGACACTTCTCTGTGCAGTAGCCCTGTCTAGTCATGGTGACTTCAGTTCAAAACTCTCAGAGGAAGACTGAAAACCACCTATGGTACTAAGTACTATGTGTACTGTTCTGTCTATTTCTATACATAGTTACTTGTAAGAAAGTGTTATTTATAGAGCAAGCATGGTAAGATATTAACATTACCTAAAAATATACTTCTAGCAATATTCTTTAATAAAAATTGTATGAATGCGCTAACTCTCCCTCCAAATTGTGCTACCCATTTTTGAAAACTCAGCATATAGTTTTTTCTTTCTTTATTTCTTTTTTATTGTGAACGTTCCTCCCTTTTAATTACAAGAAAGAATATATGGCTTCATTTTGGATAGTTTAGTTTCTGAATATTTTCACCTCATGTGCATTACACATTATTAAGTACAATAAATTTTATGTAAACTTAAACACTATAATATCAGGAATTCAAGATAGCTACCAGGAGTGTAGCAAATGCAGCATGGGGCACATCGATGAAAGGATAACTAGGAGGGGATGGGAATTCACCTACTACCCAAAACATAACAGACTTTAAGAATTATGAATTGTTACTTCTAGAACTTTCCAATTAGTTCTTTACACCTCAGTTGGCCATGAAACCACATGGGGAAAAGTGAAGAAAAGTGGCACCACTGTAGTCAAATTGCATTCATTTGTTCCTGTATGCAAGTCATAGATTTTTTTCATTTTTTCTTTACCTCTTGCATCTTCATCTGGTGACATATAATTCATTTTTTATGAATACTTGATGTAAATACTTATCTTTGTTATTTTACAGAACACTCTCTAAAACATCTGAAAGCTGATTCTAGAACTTAAGTTACTCTTGCTTTTGTAAGCCTGGAGTAGAGATATTTGGAAT
Organism: Mus pahari; assembly: GCF_900095145.1. Classification (NCBI taxonomy): domain Eukaryota; kingdom Metazoa; phylum Chordata; class Mammalia; order Rodentia; family Muridae; genus Mus; species Mus pahari. The sequence continues at coordinate 64,373,727 of NC_034592.1, read as the reverse complement.
AAAGTAAATTAAGATGGCAGTAATCCCAATGAAAAAAAAAAAATATATATCATATTTATTGGTTAAAATAGAAGAGAACTATTTATCCAGCACTCTTGTCTCACTAAAGTTTTGAAATGCATATCATTTAAAGAGAAATCAGATACTACTCAACTTATAGATGGGCTTATGTCCAGGTGAACTTAGTTTATAACTCAGAAGGTATCTCCAGTTAACAACGGCTTGCAAAGGAAAACTTAATACTTTCCAATCGAGTCCAACTGGGTAGGTATGTTAACCACATTTAAGGGCAGACCACCTCATGCCCAGCAATAGATGACTAACACAACACAAAGTCAATGACATTTTTGTAAATTTTTGTCTCATACTACCTTGTTTGGACAGTTTTCATCTAACTGGTCTTTTGTTTTTAATATTATAGTTTCTGATTTTGTGTTTTTATGGGTTTAGGGTGTGTGTGTGTGTGTGTGTGTGTGTGTGTGTGTATTTCTTGTTAATTCTTAAACATTTTTGTTTATTTGTTTTATTTGGCTATTTTTCTAGAGGGAGAAAAAGAAGGCATGGAATTGGATGGGAAGGAAGGTAGAGAGAATCTAGGAGTAGATAGAGAAAAGAAAACGGTGATCAGAATATACTGTATGAAAAAGATATTTTCAATTAAAAAACATAAAATGTATTTTAAATGGTATTTAACGTACACAACCTTCTAGACTTCACAGCTGAGCAACAGCACAGTGTGGAGTACTGACTGTTTCTGTTTATGATTACTGGCTGAAGGGAAGCTGCAACTCAGTCCTGTTGCCCAGAATTATGACAAAGTGCCCTCTACCATACAGCTAGCCTGGGAACAAATCACATCTCAAAATTTAAGGTATTGTTTCTACCAGTCATTTGTTAGTTCTCACCATACTAAGGCTGAAATAGCCCTAAACCAAACAATCATAAATTAAGAACCATTTAAATTTTGATTAACAAGATAGAAGGCAAATACACCAACACAGGCAAAATGCTGCTGCATTTTTTTAAATGATCTGCAAGATAGCTTACATACTGTTAAGAGACTCACTCATTGCTAGAATGTGCGTTATGTTATTGGGGGCTCTTATGTTATAAGGAATGCACCCCAGGCTCATATGGTAGGAGAGTGGTTCCCAGCCAGCTGATGGGCTTTGGGAAGCAGTGCCTCTGCCCTATAGATCCATCCCTTGCTAGATATAAAAGATGATGGCATTTAAGGAAGGTGATGGGCAGTAGGAGGTGAGGTTTCAATGAGTAAGTAAGTCATTTGGGGAGGGGGGGGTGTCCCATATCTCCATTTTCTCACTTTCATAGCCACAATGAGGAGAAGAATCTCCTCTGTCACACATCCTTCCAGCCATGATATCATGCCAAACCATATGGTACCAAGTGAATCAAACCCCCTGAAACCATGAGCCACAATAAGTGATTCCTCCTTTGAGCTGTATTGAGTCACAGCAACAATAAAGTAACCAGCAAAGGTCTGACTGAACAAGCAAAAAAAAAAAAAAAAAAAAATCTAAGAGCCCGTGGGGAGTAGCTGACACAAAGATACACAAATAAACCTTCTAGATCGTTAGATTACTTTTAGCTAAATAATTAAGCAAACTGACACAGAAAATGCACCACTGCACGTGTTTGGTGCGTGGGAAGTGGGGGTGCTCACAGAGCTAGATTAAAACTTACCAAGACACAGAGCTCTGCAGGTGACAAATGGTGACCCAAGGTTAGCATCGGGGCAGCTTTCTGAACTGAAGTGTTAGGTCTGAGAAAAGCAGACTGTTTTAAGGGGGAGGAGAGTAAAAGAGAGAAGATTAAAACTGTAGGAGAAGCAATTCTTGTTGAGGAATTAACCAAAAAAAAAAAAAAAAAAAAAAAGCAGGTAACGCCCCGTTTTAGGTTCTGTGCTAAACACACATTCATTTGATCTCACAGCATTCTCAAAGGTAAGACAAGTAAGACAATCAGGCCCCCTTCATAGCAAAGTAAACTCAAGCTTAGAGAGGTCCTATTTCAAGAAAAATAACATTTATAAAATGGTTAATAATATATTAAACATATTCCTGCATCTTTATATCATATCAACTTTTTTTATACTTTTACATTTATTTTATATGTGAAAGTCAGAAAGTTTAAGTAGCACAGCTTGAATTTAGTAACAAATAAGCAGGGGGCAGGGGGAGATTCAAAGAAGTTTTCTCCCTATTCAAAGACTATATTTTCTCCAGTGTACAGTATCAATAATCATTTTTTCTCCTAGGAAAGTTATTAGAATACAAAACAGAGTTAATACAAAATGTTAAAGGGAAAAGATGGAATAAGGAATAAAAACAAATTTCTAACTGACTAGGCAGGAGAGGTAAGGTAGGTTGCTGTGTATGAATTCGGGATTCATAAAAAGTTCTCACAAACAAGCAGGCAATGACCAGAATGACTGTAGAATGAATATAAGAGTAATTTTAATATTTTAAACCCTATTTTTAATGTTGATTCCTAAGCACTTTAGCTTCTCTTTTAACCCACCACCCACCAGAAGCAGTGGAAAAGAAAGGATATGGGAAGGGGGAAGGAGAGGATCTGTTTAGGAAGGTTCTTTGGAGCAAATCCTATCTGTGTTGTCAGGAAATCAGCAGTTCAGATCACAGGGGTCATTAGCTGCAGCAAGATCTACTTGCAAACACTTTACAGACATACCTGCCGTCTAGTTCAGTAGAGCCAGGTTAACAGCAGTGGCGGCACTACCTACCAGAGACAGCCAGGCCTCAGCCTTGGCACAAGTCAGCAGGAGGGACCTGGACAGATCAACGAAGGAGTGAGACCAACAAGCTTTTAGCTATGTAAGCAAGCCAAACAAACCAAGTTTAGTCTACGTCACTCTCCGAGTCCTTTTTATACTCCCCCCATACATCAGATGCCCTCCATGGGTCTGGCCTCAGCATGTGTCTCCAAACATTGGGTGTCCTCCATGGGTCTGGCCTCAGCATGTGTCTTGCCTTAGCACATGTGTCTGTCTCAGTTGACATCACTCTGCCAATCAGGCCAAGTCTGTGAAAGCAGCAAGAAGACACGGTACACCACCAGAAGGTTTTTGGTGCATTTCTCTTTATATCGAGTCCCAACGAATGGAGTTCATAATGCATATAAGGCAGACAAATACATGGGCGTTGTTAGTGAAGAATCCCTCATCAAATGTCTTTTCAAGTGCTTTAATTAACATAACATTCTTCCTCCTGTGTCTGCTTCAAGAAAATCTTCCTTCACAAATCTGCCTGTGTGTTTCACCTGTGTCCACCTCATGAAAACACTCCTTCACACGTTTGCCCCAGCAAAACACCATCCAACCAATTTTAAAAGAACCCTTACATTTCCACTTCAAGTAAAGTGTGTAAGATCTGTGCTAAAGTTTATATCTTTTATCTAAGTACTTTTATCACGGCATATATGAGGTAATGTTGCTTGAATGAGCAATAAGTCATCTATTCCTATCATTGTTCTGAAAAGGGAACCTAGACAGAAAAGATCAAACAGAAGAATAATAAGTGCAATGAAAATAGAGTAAGATTTTATCAACCATATATAACAGCGCAGTTACATAAAACAGCTTAGGAATCACTATCAACAACTCTGTGCTCCTTAGTGTAGCTAAGAGAAAGAGGTACCCATGCTGGTGCTGAGTATCACCCAGGCTATGTTTGGTGGACAGGGACAAGAATAGTTCAAAGAAGACACATCTCATTGGCTCCACAGCCTCAGAAGCCATGATGCCTTAAACTTTGTTTCTCAAGTCATGACGAACACCGCTTATCCATGTGACCTTGATTCTTGTCTAACAGTTGTATCAGGAAGGCAAGTCTATCAACATGGCTGGCGATGGTTATATTGTGATTTCTGGTTCCTTTTCACCAGATCAGGATTGCTGCACACACTGTGCAGGTGCTGCCAGACGAATCTGTGAAGAAATAAAAAAAGGAAGAAGATGGAGAGGAAGGAGAAGAAGGAGAAGGAACAAGAGAAAAAGAAAGCAGGAAGAAGAAACGACAAGGCATCTTCATCAAGGAAGATGGCTGGGGACCTTGGTTCTGGCAGCCAATAGGAAGCTTTGTTTTTAAGTCATTACTAAGTTCCTCCTCTCTGGATACTCTCTTTTGCTGCCGCACTCCAAAGCCTTTATTATTTTCCAACTATATCATCTCGAGAATGAGGAAAATTCACTTGAACTTCCTGGAGAAGAGGACGGGCTCTAAGCTACATGGAAAGTGATCCCGTGGGCAGGAAAGGCCCGCAGGAGGAAGTTTAAGGGGGAAATATATACATGCAACTCTAGAAGGCTAAATGCATCTTCCTTTGCCTTTAGGAGGAATGGCTTTGTAGTGAGAGTTTAAGTGGATTCTGGCAATCCTCAAGGATACCTGTCTGGTTCCCCCACCGCGAAGTCAAGTAGTGCAGCCAGTACCTTTGAAGGTGAGTGCGCCAGGGGAATTCTTTTACAGTCTGTCACAAGCACAGAATGCTTTCATAGTCTCCTCAACTCCTGAGTTGGTATGGGCATATTCCAAATGTGACCTGCCAGTCTGGAGCAATGACTTTTTATTTTTTAAACAATGCTTTGCATAAAACCCAGAGTCTTGAGGCAAGTGCTTGTACCCTTGAGCCACAAACCAGCCCAAGCAGGGAATGGAATGAATCATTGTGTTCCCAGCTAGAGGATGTGAGGCATTGAAACAAAAGGTCTGAACCAGATGTGGTGATGCCCACTTAGAATGCTAGCACTCAGGAGGCAGAAGCAGGAGGATTGTCATAACTTCTAAGTCAGTCTGACTTACAGAGTGAGTTCCAACCAAAGCTATATGGTGAGGGGGGTGAAGAAAGGAAGGAAGGAAGGGAGGGAGGGAGGGAGGGAGGGAGGGAGGNAGGAAGGAAGGAAGGAAGGAAGGAAGGAAGGAAGGAAGGAAGGAAGGAAGGAAGGAAAAGAAGTAAATACATAGTTTGCTCCTTTTTTAAAAAACAAAGTATAGTGGCTACAATGGAGTTTTTCTTTATCTCTAAATTTTGTACAGGCTTTGCCAGCTTTCATTAGAAAATTTTAATTGCCTGCAATAATGTTGTGTTAAAGCTATACCCTCTCCTGTTTTCCCTAGGAAAATTGATCATATTGACTTTGGTCTACATAGATTAAAAAAATAAACATTTCATACTATGCAAAGACAAAGCAAAACAAACAAAAGAACAAACAAAAACCAACCAAAGAAAGAAAACCCAGTAACAACAAAACAATGAAATACTAGTGTTTATGATTCCCCTGCCCCCTGTAAACAGTAACTAATATAAGTTTATGACCATTCTATCCCTCTATCTGGGTTTAGCCAGTATGAATTCATTCAGGAAAACAGATCCCTTGCAACTTCTAAGAATAAAATGTTTAATATGTAAATTACTTTGGTTCGATGTGGACAGAGCTGGCTATTCCGTAAGCAACAGCTTGAAGAACAATCACTGGCAATAATGGCGATAGCAGCGTGAAGCACTGGGAGGCTAGAAAAGCTGAGGCTCTGGGGAAATCTCAAATTACGTCATGTCTGGTGGATGGACAGCAAAGTAGGAATGGTGGAGTTCATTCCCTGAGGTTTCCTATTTGTCAGCCTCCCAAGAATCATGGCTTCCTCTTCACCTTCCACGGCTCTTAAAACAGCTGACTGAGGTTTGCTATGTGCTCCTCAAGGGGAGAGCAAGTGAGACATAAAACCTGAGGACCACAAATTCCCTATGTGGTGAGATACTTACATTCTCATGTGTTCTTATAATTAAAGAGTGAGCAGGAGGTATCTAGGCTAAAATGTATCCCTTAGTGGCCTGATTGCTTGGGGCTGGGGTAAAGCCACCTGTCCAGGCAGTGAGACTCTTTTTATTTAGATGAGAAAAGGCAGGAGGCTACCCTACAGGGCCCCTTCTAGGGATATATCTATTACAGCCTCTGGAGAGCAATGAGCTTTGGTCACTTTGTCCCCATTCTAGCTGGGTAGCCAGCTAGAATCCCAGGAGCCCATCCTGGCTCCTATCCCTTGTACTCTTGACACTGAAGGGACAAGGCTGCTTTCTCTCACTGCTCAGAACCAACACTGAAAACCAGGGCAATTAAGTCATCTATGAAACTAGTGCCTGAAAGTAAATCATTTTAAAATAGCACTATAAATTCAAAGTATGGTCCCTTACACACATGAAAAATTAAGACCTTTTAAAATGAGGCAGTATTTACTTTTCAAGTGAGGCAGATTGCCCATCATTATTATTTAATATTTAATGAAGGCCAACAGTGTGCTAAGCATTGTATATCATGCTACACAAAAATATATGTGCTCTCTCTCTCTCTCTCTCTCTCTCTGTGTGTGTGTGTGTGTGTGTGTGTGTGTGTCTTGTGTCTGTGTGTCTGTGTGTGTGTCTGTGTGTGTGTCTGTGTGTGTGTCTGTGTGTGTGTGTGTGTCTGTGTGTGTGTGTGTGTCTGTGTGTGTGTGTGTGTTATCCTATAATGATAGGGTCATGTGGCGTCTGAATGAATGAACCACATCCCACAAAGGGCAGGTGAGAATGCTTCATCATAATGGGTTTACATATTTCATTTCCATATGCTTGATGAATTACCATTTATACCACACTTCACTGCTCATGTGGGACTTGCTGAAAATTATGACCACTTGAAAAGGAGTTAAGTTTTTATTATTCCATTGTAATTTGCTCTAAGATGGAACAGCTCTTTGCTTTTGCATTTATCTTCCTATGTGAAATCATTCTATTTCTATTGGGTTTTTAAGATGTCAATACAAAACAAACTATTACAAAGAGGAGCATTCTTAGTTTTCTTTCCATGGTGGTAAACACCACGACCCCAAACAGGGTTCATTTCATTTTATAGATTTCAATCCATCATGAGGGTAAGTCAGGACAAGAACTCAAGGCAGAGGTTGAAGCAGGGGCAGTAGGAGAACTATTTACTGGCTTGCTCAGCCTGCTTTCTTATATAACCCAGGACCACCTTCTCAGGTATGGGAGCACCCACAGTGAGTTGAGCTACACCATAAAAATCAAGAAAATGCCACCCACAGCCTTGCCTACAGGCAGTCAGATGGAGGCAGCTTCTCAATTGAGGTTCCTTCCTCTTAGATGACTCCAGTTTGTGTCAAGTTGACCAAAAACAATACAAACCAATCAACAAAAATGTACAACAACAACAACAAATCCTCAGAGCAGTGACTACATCAGACCTGATACTTCTTCTAAAGAAAGCCATTCTAAATTGGAAAGTCTCTGAAAATGTAAACGGACCTAGTCAACTGTGTGCCAGGAGCTGTGTTCCTTGCAATGTTAGACGATTGAAGTTTATGGCACCTTGAAAGTACCATGTTAAATATAGCGGGCATAGTTTTGAATAGGGAAGATCTGGTATTTACAGAGAGATAATACATGGAAAGGAAAGATTTAAAAGTCTTAGCACCAGCATACCAGAAAGCTCTTAGCAAATGGCCCCTCCAACAGCTGTTCAGTGCTATTCTAAGAGATTAGTTTTAACAACAACAACAAAAAGTCACAACTTTTCAGCTCATTAGTCTTGATGCCTGACTTTGAGAAGTGCTTATCTATGAGGCTAATCTGTAATGGGGATTGCTGAATTTCTATCATTTAAGGTACAGTTGAGATAAATGCTCTCATGCCCACGTCCTTGGGAATTTTTTTTTTTTTACTTTTATTTTTTGATATAACAGTTCCCAACTTACCAATCGACCCTCAGATAGTTTCAGCAATTCCCTCAGCTGGGGCTTTACATAATCAAAAAGAACCACGGTAGCATCAGGAAATAAACAAGAGTTAACGGAACTTCAGTTGAACAGAGGGGATATTTCCGATGTTTGGCTAAGGGTTCAATTTCGCACTCGAGAACGTTCTGTTCTGTCCTCTTTTGCCTGGTCTGTACCATTCACACTTCAAGAAGGGATGAAAACAAACAAATAAATAAACAAACAAAATGCCGAGCAGGGGACAGGCAGAGGTTCTGTGTCTCTGGAAGACACACAGCTGCCAGCAAAAAAGCAAACACAGTTTTTATACAAACGTGAGCCAACGGAACATCTGGGGACACCTCCTTTCGTCTCTCTTTTCTGTTTACTACAAGATACAAAGTCATACATTAACCATGGGTGGATTGTTTCTTGAACTGAGTATTCTAATTCTCTAGTCAGATACTGTGACTTTAGGAAACTAAATGGGCTTCTCAAGAGGTTCCTGGAACTGGCTAGCAGATCTGGAGGTGAAGTTTGATTGCTTAGGCAGACCCATTCTAACTTGAACCAAGAATGTTAGAGTCCCCCCCCCCCCTTATCTTTCACAAAGTCTGCCCAAGAACAGTAATTGCAAAGTACATTGTAAATATCAAGTATCCAATTACTCCCTCTCCCACCTCCTTCAAGACAGCTATTACTTCCCAGGTCTGTTTTGCATTATCCTTCAGCTGTCTAAAACACATAACAACCTTTTCAGGAAGCATTCCTGAGACAAGTATTTCACAAATTAGGATGAACTCAAAGTATCTTGAATCAACCCCAATGAATGACAACTTTAATCAGTTACCAAATCACATCCTTTTCTTCTCTCTAATACTGTACATGCTGATTGATACATTTTACTACCTATTATAAAATCACTATACTTTTTATGATTTTATAGGTAACCCATTAATTTTTCACAGATAATAGAAAGCTCCTTTGTTTTATCAAGAATTTAAACACCAAAAGGTCTGGTTATATCTTTTAAAATGGTTTTAATTAAAATTAATTAATTAATTAAACTCAATGTTTTCATTAAAACCCTCTTTCCTTCCCCCACCCCTCCCAGCTATCCTCAAACCCATCCCATTCTCAAGCTGATAACCTCTTTCTAGGTGGACTTTTGCTTTGTAAGGAAATGAAATGTGATTGTGATACTCAGTTCAGATGAGAGGACTAATTTGTGCGCCCAGGAAGGTTGTGTTGTTACTATCAGCGCATTCAGAACCACGGGCTTCAGGGTGAGGAAATTGTAGGTGTAGATGGAGCTAGGTAAGATCAGGGCTTCACAGTTCTTGAGTTCTCAAGACTTCATCTCCTAGATTGCACAGTTTGTAAATTTCAAGTATTGTTTACCCAGATGTTGATAGCATTTTCTGCCCTAAAATTTTCTACTGACTGCCTCTATCCCCCAAATGATATAAATATCCTTTCCAGTTGAGATTCTGTCAAAATGGTCCCTCTCTTGTCCAAGCATTTATGAACAACAAACAGCAACCACATATGAACATGAGCAGTAGCTAGTTCTTTTTTTTTCATGAAAATCTTCAATTTCATCAGAAAATTTTCTACATACCTCTTCAATTCTTTTTAGAAATATTTTCTATGTTTTATATTTTTCTCTTTTTATTTATTTTTTATTGGATATTTTTATTTATTTACATTTCAAGTGTTATCCCCTTTCCCGGTTTCCCCTCCAGAAACCCCTTATTCCATACCCCAGCCCCTGCTTCTTTGTATCTTTGGGCTAAGAGTTCAATATGAATTACCTTAAGCTTTCCCTAAAGATTGGAAGATCTGTGTTTTCCTTAATTTCATAAGATTTGGTTGTCTTGCTTGAACTTAAAGAATGTGAGTGTTAACAATTTAAGTCTTTTACTACTTTATTCAATCTTTTACAGAATATCCCTTAAAACTGTGTTGAAAATTTAAATGTCAGATTTTTTTTTTTCTTCCCTGATTTGTTAGGTAGCTTGAGGCAGAAGCTGGGACTATGAATACTTCTAGTCTTGAAGAGTTGTCCCTGGGCTTTCTTCCTACATCCTTTAGCCCTTAGTCCTTCTGAATTGATAGCATATGCTAGCAACAGTGCTATCTGGGAGTTTGAACCTCTTTTTGTGCTTTGGTTTCAGTGGGGGAAAGTTTTAAAAAGCCAAATGAAAAATCTTAAGCCCAGAGTTTTCTTTAGGCAACAGTGGCATTCTGTACTTATATGCATGATCTTGGATATTGTTTCATGTACTTCTCACAAGAATTCCTTTTTAGCGTGAGTTTGGTGGTAAGCAGTTAGGACATGGCATTGCTTGTCTTGTTACTATTCCAGGCCTCACTTGCCTTTCTATTTGACAATAGAGGCAGACACCACAGATGCAGTTGTTTTCTTTCTAACTCCATTTGCTTCAAGTTGAGACTCCTAATAGATTATTCAGAAACTTCTCCTTTTCCTGTGTCTATACTCTATTGCTGTCTTGATGGATTATAGGCTTCTACACTAAGCATCCTGATAAATTTCTTTTAAAATTGTATTTCATAGGAATTTAAGGGTTCTATCACTTGAAAAGAGAACTGTTCATCTCAGTGGAAATAGGATGACTTTTTCCTCCTCCTCCTCCTCCTCTTCCTCTTCCTCTTCCTCTTCTTTGTGTTGGTATATCTGAGAAACTGAGATTATACAGATATTTTCTAAAAGTATAACTGGCCAACTTTATTGTAAGATTATATGCTTCATATTTCTTCTATTCATCACTTAATGTCAAGAAAGCCTACTTTAAACCATCCATTTTCAAATGTCTTCCTTTTATTCTGTAGTACAGCCAATATAAAAATACCTAGAGGGGAAGAAGACAGCATGTTTGAGTGGACAGAGGATTTATAGCCAGAATTCAAGAAGGATCTTGACAATGCGTGATCATGCTGGTATTATAATCTTAAAATAATCTCTTATGCCAAGAAATAGATTTACATCTGGGGAAATAGTTCGGTCAGTAAAGTACTGGCTGTGCAAGCATGAGGGTCTGAGTTCAGATGCCAACGCCCATACACAGAGCAGGGTGTCATCACATGCACGCCAATGCCCATACACAAAGCGGGGTGTCATCACATGCATGCCAATGCCCATACACAGAGCAGGGTGTCATCACATGCACCTATAACCTAGCTCTAGGGAGACAGTGATAGGAGGATCCTTAGATATCCCTGGCCCAACTAGTCTTGCTGAACAGTGAACTTCAGGTTTAATTACAGACCCTGTCTCCAAAAGTAAGATAAGAGAGACATCCAGCATCAGCCTCTAGTCTCCACGCAACCATGCACACACAAATGCATCCACCTACTAAAACATGCATGTACACGAACACATGCACACTGTCAAAAACTGTAGACTCATCTATCTTTCCTTCTATTGTCTATCTAGCATCAATCACCATTTATATATCTATATATCAATCTGTATGTTGTTCGGGCCCCAAAGCCCCTGGCATCTCAGCCTCCATCTTGTCCCTGGGTCATCATCTAGCACTCTTTCGCTACTTCCACTATCTTGCTTCCATTCCATAATTGATTAGGGATATTTTACAATGAAGACATTCCTTTCCTTTTACAATGAGGAAATTTTACAATGAGGACATTCCTTTGACATTAATGTGTTACCTAGCACTGGTTTGTCCTATGTACCCGAGCAAATACCGTCTGTGGCCTTCAGCTTTATAAACCCTCCATTTCCTAAGAGTAAAAGAGACTCGAACAGAATTTTTGTCTTATCTCCTTCCTTCAGTCTTCTGATCCCAGATTTGTCATTTGTAGCTCCCTTCCCTTGAGAACCCTGTTGTTTAAGTCCTGCAGGTCGCGGCAGCTGGCGCTCAACTTAGGGCTTGAGTACAAAGGGACCAGTGAAGATCACCACAGTGTTTTGTGTGGAAGACATCTTGCTCAGGAACCTGCTGCCTTGACTAGGGATCCTAGTAAGTTTGCGGTGATCTCTGGAACAGACGTTGAATAGCCATGAATTATTTGTGGAAGGGTTGAAAAAGGCTTTAAAGGCACAGGGATAAAAGTTAAAATACATGATTTGCTTTCATTTTTTTTTTTTATTTTGTTAAGGAGATTTTCCTATGGTTCCCCCTTGAAGGTACCATTGGTCTTAAAAGATAGGAGCAGGTGGGTAGCACTTTCCAAGATTATTACAGAGTTGGGCCAGCAGTGAATAAACCTTGTAGAAGGACAAGGTAAGGGTAAAGTGTGTTTCCTGTGTTTAGAGCTATGCTAAAATCTAGAGAAGCCAAGTTACTTCTCATAGGTGCTCTTAGTCTTTGGACCCTGACTAGAGAGAGTTTATGCCTGAGACATGAGAGAATAGGTTTGAGAAAAGCAGTCCTCTCTATCTGGGGATGCTTTGGTAAAGGAGATAGGAAAATGAACATAAGCTGTTTCAGAGCTCTCCTAGGAACAGGAGGAGGTCGGGAGACATCCTGCCTCCTCTCTGGCTCCTACTGGAGGAATGCTTGGTTCTGGGTCTCTTAGATATCTGGGTCCCTTCAGGAAGTCTAATTCTCTTCCCCCTCTGTCTATTGTCTTTCCTTGGCATGCCAATCTGTCCATGTCCCTCAAAACTGACTGTTTTATGTTAAGTCCCTGTTTTCGTTTTGTGGTTTGATTGTTGTTCTGTGTTTCATGTTCAAAAGAAAAAATGGTTAAAACGTTATCGGCTGGTCGTTCAGCCCTTGATTTAGTTTTAACTCACTTGAAGAAAAAGAAAAAATAAATAAAAAACAGTCTCAGTTTGGCCTTTGTAGCCCTGCACCTATAGTTAGGAGTGTAGCACAGCTGGGAGAAGCCCTGCAGGAGCTTCTCTGTAAAAGCCACTCTTAAAGGGGCAAGCAGCTTCTCAAGTTCTATGGTAAGGGAACTGTTTCTCCTAGAATAATCTGTGACTGTAATTATTGGGTTCAGCAGGTGATAAGGTGCTCCTTTCTTGAAATTACAGCTAGAAAAATTAAGAATTTTGTCTGGTTTAAATGGGTAAATATATGCAGTCATTTCAATTTTTTTTTCTGACTGGTTTTAAAAGTATAAATATGCCCTGCATGTCTTGGTTATAAATTATTGGCTTATAAGTTATTGGGCATGATTAAAATTTTGTAACATTAGTAACAGAAAGTTGGCATAACTGGTAACTCCAGGTTGGAGTAATTCAGAACTAAAACATGTAGCATGAGACAACCCAGGGAAACAGGTCTCTAAAGATACTTCTAAATTGGGTAATATTTTATGTAATCCGTATCCTAGAAAACAGACTTATAGAGGATAGGATTTAGGGCAGTGTATCTTTGAGGTATTGGAGGCTATATTGTCTTGTGTTCATGTGCAGGAATGGGCAGCCAAACTTTGTAGCATGGAGGCATTTCACTTGGTGTTTTTTGAGAGACTGGATTGTTAGATGTTGAGTTTTTCTTTCCAAAGTTCTGGTGTGTTCTGGGCCACCGTATCAGCATGACCCAGGCTCAATAACTGCAGTTCAAACGTAGGGAGACACTTAACTTTCTAACATGAAAGTATACCTTTGGTGTTGATTTTGAAGAGAATAGATTGTTTACACTGTTAAAATTGGGTTTTGCTTCCCAAAATTGTGGTTGTACTCTGGTGTTACAAGAGAAACTTAAAAATTATAGTTTAATTCCCAGTGCTCCATTGCCTGCAGTTGGCAGTTTGATCACAGGCTCATAATTTTCAGATTGAAAAAGTCAGCTCAGGAACTTTGGGAAGGTCATGAACACTTGCCCCTCTGGAAAGGAGAGGCTAATTAACATTCCTCAGACCACAGGGTGGGAGCTGACCAGCAAGATGGACTGTTCCCTACCTTCAGACAAGGGAAGTCCTTGTCACTTCATTCCCTAAAGAATCTCCTCTTGCTTTTTGAATTGGTCCTGGCTCCACGTGGTTCCCCACGTGGGAAGATTCAGGCCAGAACAGCATTTTTAACAGATCTATCCAGGTGTTGTTCAAAACAAATTTCAAACTTAAGATTCAAGAAAGACTAATGAAGTTACGGAACTTGTAGAAGTATTAAAATCTGGTCTGCCATATAGAATGATTATAGATTTGGAAGATTGTTTTTATTAGTCTTTTGCATCCTCATAATTGTAAAGGATTTGCTTCTAGTGGACTAATTTTAAAGTTTTGTTTTTAGTGAGCTGATCTTAAAGAACCCATGAAGCAGTATCATGGGAAATTTTTGCCTCAAGGAATGGCTAATAGCCTTACATTGTGTAAAAAAATATTTTTGTCTCTGCTTCAATGCAAGAAGTTAGGACTTTAAGTCTTTCAGTATATAGTTATCATATTTTATTAGCTGATCCCCCTGAAGTAGTTTTCCTGCAAATCTTTGCTCTTATACAGCAAACTTTAAATTTCTGGGGAGTAGTTGTTGCTCCAGAGGAGATTCAGAGGCAATATCTTTTTCAGTATTCGGGTCCTCAGTTATATGCTAGACAAATTGTGGCACAGTAAATTCAAGAAAGAAAAGATGATTTGCTTACTCCAAGTTATTTTCAAAAGCTTTCAGGAGATGTTTTTTTGGCTAAGACCTCACCTTAAGCTCACCACAGGAGTACTTAAGCCTTTGTTGGAAGTTATCAAGGGAGATGCAAATTAACTGGTGAGAGACAAATACCTTTGCAGAAAGTAGAGGAAGCTTCTGTAATCAGTTTTTATCGATTGTAATCAATTGTGGTCAAATGTTAGTTATTGTTACTCAATGTGTCCACAGCAATTCTTTGGCAAAAGAGAGGATTATTATAGATTCATCTTTCCACATCTCCAAGTAAAGTTTTAACATTCTGTTATGAAGCTGTTGCAGTATTAATAAAAAACTGTAGGATAGAATCATGAAAATATTTTGGAAAGAATGTCTTAAAAACCTGATGAGACATCTATTCCTTGTTTCAAACAGCAAGTAAATTGGCTATTAAAGAATACTGATATTTGGCATATTACACAGCAAGCTTTTTAGGCAAAATTGATAATCATTATCCAAAAGATACATTGTTTAAATTTGCTTCTACGCATGCTTTTGTATTTCCTGTAAATTTATGCATACATTAACCAGGTCCACTCAGTCAGCAGGTTCTCCAGCATGCAAGTAAGGATTGAAGAGAGGGGGGAGTTAGACAGCATTGTGGCATGACCCCCCCCCCTCAATTCTGAGACTAAGGCCAATTCCAATCTGCCTTTTGTGCCATTTGATTGCATGTAGGTATTGCGGGTGAGCAGTACAATAAGGAACTAGCAAGGCAGTAGGTAAAGTCCTGTGATTGCTTCTGTGACAGATGTTTAAAAGGGCTTGTCATAATGACTGAGATGCTTGGGCCCACTTCCTTGTCCAGGCCCAGGATCTTGCCTGAAGCCTACTTCTTTTGTTCCACCCTGGGATTGAAGCTCCTGCTTGGCCTGCTTCCCTATGATAGCCTAAAGAGTGAAGCTTTTTTCCTTGTCCTTGGCCAATGTCAGATTTCTGCCAGGTGGCACCCCATAGGGCTCTCTATAATGCATCCCATAAAGAATATATCTACTGCATTTATAAACAGGCCTTCTATGGGAGAGAAGTATATGTGATTGGATCACATATTTATTCTTTTGAGTTTCCTCCTGCTTCAGCACAGATAATTGAACCATGTGCTATAGCCACTATTTTTGAAATGTTAAAAAAAAAATCAAGCTTTAATTTGTATACTGATAGCATATATATATATATATATATATATATATATATATATATATATATATCAGGGCTTACAATTGCTTGAAATTGTTCTTTTTTAGATACTCAAATTTTGCAATTGTTTATGCATATACAACTCAAGAGAAAATACGCTTTCTTTAAAGGACTGTCCTTGGATATTTAAAATCTCATCCTGGAATGCCAAGACCCCTTAAGGCAGTGCCACAGCAGACTTGTATCCCAGGCAGATTATAGGCCTTACACAAGTACAATTGGCCATATAGTCTCATTCTTTACATCGTCACAATATTAATGGCGTGAGACAATGATTTGGTAATTCTAGAAGATGTGCCTATCAAATTGTAAAGACTTGTTCTCAGTGTCCTCAGTTTCTACCTGTACTATATAAAGGTGCTAATCCTCAAGGACTTATACCTTATCAATTATGGCAAATAGATGTTACACATATTTCTGATTTTGGAAAGTTAAAGTTATACATGTGACTTTGACACCCTTTCAGACTTCCTAGTTGCAACTGCCTTAACAGGAGAAACAACTAAAAATGTAATTAGTCATTGCCTGTATTATTTCTTTTAATATATGCTTGGTGTTCCAAATCAGATTAAAACAGATAATGGAACTGGCTATTACAGGCAAGCATTTGAGATGTTTTGTTGACAGTTTAACATTACCCATATTACTGGGATTCCTTATAATCCTCAAGGACAAAGTATTGAGAAACAGGTATTGTGGAACGTTAAAACAATATCTCATAAAATGAAAAGGGGGGAGTTATATTGCTGTATACCACAAATGTATTTAAATCATGTTCTTTTTATTTAAAATTTTTAAAATTTGGATGCCAAGGAATTCTCTGAGTGTCTATGGCCTGTTATGACAAGGCATACTTATGCCTAGGTGAAATAGAAGGAGCCACATACTGGCACATGGCATGGTCCTGATCAGGTATTCAATATGGGAAAGAGGACATGTCTGTGTTCTTTCCCCGGGATGCTGAAGGAGTATGCTAGCTGCCAGAGTGTGACTTGCTGATGCTGGGACAAAGAATGATACTGACTGTGAGCTTTCAGAGTGCCCCGACAACAGTGACTGGGAAGCTGTTTTGGACATATGTTCCTAACCCACTTTTGCTTGC
The DNA here is from genome assembly GCF_900095145.1 of Mus pahari. Taxonomy (NCBI): domain Eukaryota; kingdom Metazoa; phylum Chordata; class Mammalia; order Rodentia; family Muridae; genus Mus; species Mus pahari. Next base: position 64,357,028 of record NC_034592.1, on the reverse strand, counting down.
CTATATCCCAAATTGGACAAGCTGCCTTGCTTCAAAGCTTTTAGACCTTATGGGACAGAGAACATGGAGACTGTGGAAGCTGCCTTCAAAAACTTGATCAAAAAGAGAAGTTATGATAACTCTTTTCTTTAATGTGACCAGTTGTTCTGACTCAATCATAGACTGGTCTATAAATCAATCCAATATTTGGAAATAGCAGTCTTTATTTGGAAGGCTGGGTCTGGACATTTTTAGAGACATTTGATAGTTAGCTACAATTCTCTATGATGATATATTAGCAATAGATAAAATTGGGACAGAATCTAGATTTCAAACAAATGTTAGTGCATGTGTTAAGGCTCCATATCTGTTATGTTGGTCATGTTAAAATTACTTTTTCTTCCATAGCATTTAATGTTGTATTAATTGTACTCTTTCCAAATGTGTTAAGGCATTGAAACCTGGCATGTCTGTTATGGCAGTCTATCAACCAGCTTTGTTTTATTGCCTGTGAGTATTACAGGACGTTGGTATTATGAAAGAAGCTTGAAGTTACTGGAAGAAGAGACTGCAGGAACTCTTCAATAACCATGTGGAGCACCTGGAATGGAATTCTGCCCTACCTTCTTCCCTTCCTTGACCCAGTGCTTGGTTCACTAATTCGACTATTGCTAGGACCTTTTCTTTTTAATAGAATTATGGCCTTCATTTAGGGACCAATAGATGCAATTAAGGCCCAACCATTGCAGATTCATTACTATCATCTGGCAATGTCATATCTGGGAGATGGTTTTGATGACATTCTTACAAATGGCTCTTAAAATAACCCAGCTCATACTTGGTCCTTCACTTTTCCAGTGCGATGGACTGAAGGGAAACTGAGAGGAGGAAGCTGCCCTTAATATGAATGGCAACCTAAGACAAGGAACCCTGCTAAGTTGATAAGGTCCCGCCTATAATGGGTTAAACCATTCTGGGCATGACTGTCCTTGCAACCTCTCAGACCTAAGATAGGCACAGTCCTCTCAGAGTCTCTAGGGTCAAGCCGATTTAGACATTGCCATATTAAGTATGCCTTGTTTCTATATACAAAAAAAGGGGGATGTGTTGGGGCCCAGAAATCCCTGGCATCTCAGCCTCGATCTTGTCCCTGGGTCATCATCTAACACTCTTTTGCTTCTTCTACTATCTTGCTTCCATACCATAATTGACAAGGGATATTTTACAATGAAGACATTCCTTTCCTTTTACAATGAGGAAATTTTACAATGAGGATATTCCTTTGACATTAACGTGTAACCTAGAACCTGTTTGTCCTTGTAACTGAGCAAATACCGTCTGTGGTTTTCAGCTTTATGAGCCCTCCATTTCCCAAGAGTAAATGAGACTCGAACAGAATTTTTGTCTTATCTCCTTCCTTCACGTCTTCTGATCCCAAATTTGTCATTGTAGCTCCTTTCCCTCGAGAACCCTGTTGCTTAAGTCCTGCAGGTCAGTGCAGTCTGTTACCTGTCTATCATCTGTCATCTATTTATTATCTATCTACTCAATCATTTATCTGTCAATGCTTTACCATCCATACCATCTACCTACCTATCATCTATCTATATACATCTTCCGTCTGTCATCTACCTACGTATCTATCATCTATCATTTATCTATCAATCAGCTATCTATCCTTCTATCATTTATCTACCAATCATTTATCAACTATCTGTCAACTATCATCTATCCATCTGTCATCTATCCCTATGCCATCTGTTTCTTATCTATCATTTACCTATTCTATTATATATCTATTAATCTTTTCATTATCTATCACTTGTGTATCTGTCTATCAATAATTCATCTATACATCATCTATTATTTATCATCTATCATTTATTATGCTATTTATCAATCATCTACCTATCTATCAATATCTACCAATTTATCATCTGGCACTTATCTATCATTTATCTCTGTTCTGTACCTATATCTACCTTCAAGAACACAAAATTTTTGGGTCCATGTAGTATTTTGTTTTTTACCTCCATCATAGCAAACAAAGAAAGTGTGAAACAATATTCTGAGTGTGATAGTCCATATCATAAATTTCTATAAGTTTCAAGCATAATATTTTGAAGTTCTTTTGAGTAATAAGTTTATTGTGATTAATTCAATTCAAAGAGATTCTTCCTATTATCTATTCCTGGTTATTTCCCAAAGCAACACAAGAGACAAGAGATTGCGGCTGATTGTTTGCTGCTGCCATTTTGTACAGGTGTTGAGGCTGATCCTTATGTATCTCTGTAAACACTGTACATGCAGTAGGAACCTTCTTGCTGGCACAGGTTTTTGTAAGGGTTCAGTGTTGTATTTTCTTTTTCCTGTCATTGGGCCTGCATGAAGATCACTTAGTCTAACTGAATACTTGTGGTCCTGTATGTCCAGAAACTCTCTCTGAGGGCTATTTATGTGAAGAGTTCTGCCCATGATTGATCATTGATAAATTTTGCAATGGGTCTCAGGAAATGAGAAACTTAAAAAAGCCTTAAACATTATCAGAACATTGTTCCCCTACATACAGAGAATCAAAGAGCCCTTTTCCTGTGGTAACAGGAAGTGGGAACATTCATGAAACATTGGGAATGTTAATGTGATCTGGCCTTAGTGATGGATATTAAGAAGGCTTGGGATGGCAAGAGAAATGGAGAAAAATAAAGACCTATGGGTTTATGGGTACTGAGGAAGGAGATTTCTGTTGGCCCGTTTGGTCATTCTGTAAGACTAAACAATACATTAGACATTGAGTAGCTGGTTTGATTATTTGATTTTGGTCTTCACTTCAGAAAGCTACATCAAAACAGCACTAACCCTATCAACCATACAAATCATCCCCAGATTTTCCTATCATTATAAGAACCCAATCTATCATTATAAGAACCCTCGGTTTTATTCTACATTAATTGGGAAGCTATTCGCTATTGAGTATATCAGTGACAGAACCTGACTTGATTTGCCTTTGAAAGAATTATTTGTGGGGCTCTGTGGAGAACAAGGAACAGTGACAGCAGCCAGAAGGCCAATTATGGTGGCTGGAGAGAAGCCTTAGTGGCTAAGAGTAAAGTCTGCTCTTCCATAGGACCTTAAGACATCTTGTGTCTCAGCACCCAACAGCACATAGATTACAATTACCTGTAATCCCAGTTCCAGGAATCTAATGCCTTCCTTCAGGCCTCTGAAGGCATTTGCACACACATGCGATCACACACAAACATACAAACATGAAGATAACATTTATAAGTCTGAGAGAGAGAGAGAGAGAGAGAGAGAGAGAGAGAGAGAGAGAGAGCACAACGGAAGAATAGTGTCCTCTAAAGGTGATTTTATTACAATGTTAATAACTGAGGTACAGCAAAAGTTTAGATCCAGGTGCTATTTTAATAATAGACAATACAAGATTAGAAAGGAAATCACTAAAAATGATGAAAATCACAGTAGTGGTTTGAGTAAAAAATGTTCTCTATAGGCTCAGATATTTGAAGGCTTAATCCCTATAGGTAGGTACAATCTTGGAAATTTAGGAGGTGTGATCTTGTTTAAGGAAGTATGTAGCTGGGGTTGGCCTTTGACATTAATGTATGTCCTGCCAACGTAAGGACAGACCCCTCCACCACTCCTAGCTTGCTTTCTCTGCTTGGTACTTATGGTTGGGGATGTGAGCTCTCAACTTCTGGTTTTACTTTTTATATCTGCTACTTGCTACACTGCCATCCTGTCATCCTGGACTCTTATCTCTCTGGGCCATAAGCCAAAAAGACTCTTTCTTCTATAAGTTCCCATGATCATGGTATTTTATCGTAGCAACAGAAAAGTAACTAATGCAAATGATAGAATCATCTAAAATTCAAAACAATCTTCACAGAATCAGTCAGTAGATACATTTGGAAAGAAAGATTAAGTCCACTACACTGCAGAACTCTCATTTTTCATTTGTTGGTTGAAGATAATAACAGTGTTTACCTAATTACTATACTGTGTCAGTGTGAGAACCATATGAAATACTGTGTGTCAAAATATTTTCAGAGGCAAAATACGATACAATGATAATTATTATCTGAAGGTTGACTTCTGAACATGTTTAAGAGCACCTGAAGAATCCTTCCTGGGATATGATTTTACCCCCTATTATGTGTCAGAGGTCCCTAATAAACAGAGTAGACACCTATCTATTTGAGTCTCGATTTTTTTCTAAGCCTTAAAGATTAGCGCTTGCACCACTTAGACATTGTTGTAGATAATAGCATTTTTGTCATTAGCAGTTAGCAGCTCAGTGGGGACTGAGAACAGTCCAGTAAAGTGACACCATGTGAATAACGCTCAATTTATGCTTTAGGAAAGGATACCTGGAGGGCTGATACCAAAAAAAAAAGAAGACTTCATAGTCTATATTTTTGTACCTCACAGTTCTCTCCATAACCTGTATCGTTTTCCACGCCCTCAAGTCACATAAGTATAATTTTAATAAGAAGAAAACTACAATTTTACATTTCATAGTTTTCAAGGAGAAGTTTCAGAGACTCTGTGATAGTGATTAGAATAAGAGATAGATTACTTTATATAAATTGAAGAAAAACAGGAGCTGGAGGTAGTCTTTGCAAGTAAAATGCTTGCTGAATAAGTGACAACAGCCATGTAAAGGCCAGCTGTGGATGCACACATCTGTAACACCAGTGCTCAGGATACAGAAATAAGATGAAGCTGGGGTTTCCTGATCAACCAGCCCAGCCAATTGGTAATCTCCAGGTCCAGTGAGGAACACTGTCTCAAACATAAGTGAAAAAAAGAAGATAACATCTGACATCAACCTCTGACCTACTTATGTCCACATACAGATTCACACACATCGATACATACATGCATACACAAAAAATGAGGAAAAGAGACAGAAATCTGCAACTTTTATGATAAACTATAATAGACTATCATTACTGTGAGAAACTGCTTTTATGAGGAATGACTTATTTGGGCTCATGTTTTCAGTCAGAAGTGTTAAAGTAGAAATGCATGGTAGAGGGATGTTGCTCACATCATGATGGCCAGGAAGCAGAGTGATAGAGCCAGGAGCCTAGGATGAGATGAAGCTCCCAAAACCCATCCCAGAGACATACTACCCACTACTAAGACTCATCCATGAAAGTTTACACTACCTCCCAATAATACCATCATTAGTATAACTGAATCAATGAATTAATCTATTGATTAGATCAGAGTCCTCATGACTCAATCATGTCCATGGTTGGATCCATCACCAAAAGATCAGTCCTTTAGTGCATGAGCCTTTGAGCCTTTTTGGAGAATCTCAGAGGTTGCTAAACTAGAATTAACATGTACGGTAAGAACAGAATCTACTTCAGTGAGTTTAAGATCTCTTTTCTCTTTGTGTAACTTTTCTTAACTCTTTTTAATGTATGTTTAGGATACTTTCTAAGTCCTACTGGTTGGCAATACAGAAAATATCAATACTTTGATATTTTCTATAATCTTCATTTAAATCATAAACATAAAATGACTTCATTTCTGAAGGTCATATATTCAGTATATGGTACTCATGTCTTCTTACTAATTAATGAAATTGTTAATAACTTATGTACATATATAAATGAATATTTAATATGATTTAATGTTTACTAATATATTTACATATTATAAATATAAATTATTTTATATATAATAATCAGTCTTTTCATCACTTTTGGATATTACTAGCTCATTTTATAGATGAGAAGACAGAGAATTATTAGTTGGCAGCTCAGTGGAAATCCTTTGAAAGCTGGAGAGACATCCCTTATTGACCATGGTGGAAGATATGGGTTGATAGGGGAAGGCTGAGAACCAGAGAAGTTTTTGAGAGCTGTGGAATAGTAAAATAGTTTTTAATCCAAACAATTTTAACCTTATATACTACGAACTATTTTTGGTAGTATATTCAATGGAACTTCTTTTGAAAATAACCATTATTTGTGTGATAACTACAATTTAGTAATTTTTAAAGTGGCATTATAAGTGGTTTCATGAAATATTGAGGGAAAATCAATTATAGGTAATTTTTCAATAATATACTTTAGATTTTTAGTATTAACAGTAAAATGGCCTATTCCCTGAAAAAAAAAAACTCTCACTTTTTAACATTAATAACTCATCTTATTTAGTTCTCTAGTAAAGATAAAGGAGATATGCATTTCAGAAATGTCTATTGTGAGCTTTCTTTGTGTCTAATTGATCTAGATTCTGTGGATATACTGGAAAGCAAGTAGCTAGAATCTGTCTTATGGGTTTCCTGATCACTGTGGGATGCTAAACTATACAAAGAAAGAAATAAGTTCTGAGTAGTAGTAAAGAAAATTAAAGAATTTCACTATGGTCCCTCAAAATATTATCCAAGTTAATTAGTTCCCAAGACCTCAATTCTGAGCCATTCTTACTTTTGAAAGTTGTGAAAGAAGTAGTTGATAGAGTTTCTCGCTCAGGTAGCTTGGGGACCGAGAATAAGAATATCATATGGGCTTGTCCATATATCTATCTATCTCAGGTTAACTGGATGACTTGAGGAGGTGCCTGGAAAACTCGAGAAGTTCCCGGAAGTTTTGATAGGCCTCTGGTGGTTAAGTTGCCATGTCTGTGTGAAGTCATGAGCTATGTAAAGGTGTCGTGAGTCTTTGGCTTTCATTCTCTGTCAAGTCTGAACTTTAATACCTACTCCTTATCATCTCTAGATTCTGTACCCGAGAGGGTAAAATGTTCAACAAAGATCTAGCTATCTTACAAAGGAATCTAGACCTAACTATAGTTAGTGAGAGCTTACACTAAACATCTTCCAAACAATGTTTAGTTACAGAATTTCCACATCTGTATAATGTGGAGGATTTGAAATGCTTAGCTGGATTAGGGTGACTGACAATTATTGATGGACATACTCAAGGAAGTGTCTCTGGTATTCTTGAAAAGAATAATTACAGTGAAAGACATTTAGCAGGCATGTAGACTGTGCTTTAATTTCTTTGAATTATAAATCACACCGCTGTAATAAAAACCCAGCTTTCTCATGAATGGAGAAGCCAGTTAGAAGAACTTCGGTCATCAGTTCTGCAAGATATTATATTCAGTAATTAATTTTATAATAACTGGTTCACACATATAAAGTAGTCCATTTGCATAAAAAATTACTGCTTAAATGACAAATCAATTATTGCACACAAAGTCAATTATTATACACTTGTTTAAAGTTGAATATCATAATTAAAATTTGAGTAATTTGCTGTTTTTCCTAATGCAACACAGTACAGTAATTAGTATTCTAGCACTGTGAGATTAAGCATCTCTATAAAGTCATTAAATAAAAATCCCTAAATCTAATGCACAGTAAAGCTCGATAATTGTAAGGTTTCAAGGAAAGGTGCTGCTCTTCTTTTAATAGGGATGATCATTGAGTCTCCAGCCCCTTGCTACACCTCAAAAGGAGGTAAACAGGACAACTAGGCAGTGTTCCTTGTTTTCCTGAAACAAGCATGGGGTTAGGAACTAAGAGCATAAACCTGAGAAATAAGCATCTTTCTGATCAAAAGAAAGTCACCCCTACCCTATAAAGCAATTGTAAGTCTTGAAGCAAACATCAAAGCGGGGCTTAGTGCTGAGCTTTCTAATTAGGCACGCAACTGGCAGTGGAGATCAGCATTTAGTTAGCATATTTAAATCCCTCTGAAATACTTTGTAAGTTAACACACACACACACACACACACACACACACACACACACACACACACACATTGGCAGCCAACTCACCATAGGTGAGCTAAAGGTGAGCAACTTGTAAACAAGCTTCATTCGGGAGGGAGCATAGGCCCACCCAGCCCTATGAATTAGATAAGCTGCAGAGATTCGGTTTTGTCCAAACCTGACCCTTTGATGGTAGTCTAATGGCTTCTTAACTTTGGAAAGATAAGGCCCTAATTTGCTGAAAGATAGCATTGTGGCATGTTCAAAATCATTCTTCTACACAAATCCTTGAGTGGGTGGCACCTCAAGCACAATAAGTATGTATGTCCACCATCATCCTGAACCAGCAACAGTAAGAGTCGGAGATGGCAAAGTGTTGAGTGGTAGGGCCAAGACTGAGAAAAGAAACAATGAGAAATAAATACATAAGTAATAGCTGATGACTTATGCCAAGCAAGTTTATTAAATATAAGATCATATATACTACTTTCAGGGAGAAAAAACAGCCAAGATCAGTAGAGAACATAGTCAGACAATATTGGCAAAGAAAACATGGGATACAGCAGATACCTAAGGAGTGATAACCCAGCCCACGGCAGGGAGTTGGGTTCCCAGAAACCACAACCTTTACTCCTCTGAGGTACTGGCTCCAGTCCTAGACTGGTCTTGCCAACTCCACTCTTAGACAAGGTCACAGAACTAAAGCTCCCTTTGTCCTTTCATCAGGGCTTCTGAGAAAGTCTTGCATCAGCCTGACCCTCTACATACTCTGAACAACCCAGCATCCCCTGCTTGTTTTCTACTGCCAATTTATTCCCCTCATATCAGTCTGCCTGACCTCCTTTCACTAGACTCTGAGCTTGCTCACCTGTGCTTTGCTAAGTCTGGAGAGCTTTTTCCATGCTCCGTGCATGGCTGGCTCATGTCCTTTGTGTCTCAGCTCAAGTGCTACTTTATGACTAAGGCATTTTCTTACACACTGTCTTAGAACTCCCTATCCTAGGGCTTTTCTTCTGAAATATCATATAATCATTGATCATTTTTATAGCTTTCTTTTCCAGGAAGAATTTAAATTCTACTAGGGCAAAAACTATTTTTTGTTCACTGCCATATGCTGAGCATCCAGGTCAATAGTTAATAATGTGTAATAATGCAGCTATATACTGTTGAGTAAGTAGGTTGGCAGATGCATTCATAATATACAACCCAACACCACCTTCAGTGTATCTATCCAGACTATGTTAATAGTGGTGATGAATGTACAACATTATAATGATCACCACTCATCACTTAGGTATTTAATAAAGTATTATTTATTATCCATCATATGCCAAGACTTTTACAAGCACTGCAGATATAACAGTGAACAAAATTAATTTATATCATTGAGTATATATTTCATTGGTGATTACCAACAACAAAGACTATATAATATAATGCCCAGCAATAGTGAGAGCGATGCTAACAAATGAAACAAGATTAGAGGCTGTATAGATTCCCAGATACTGTTCTGAGAGACCTGGTAAGGGAAATCCTGTCAGAGCAGGGCCCTGAATGAAGTATGTGGGTGAACTAAGTCCAACCAAGAGCTGTCAGAAGCTCATTATGTGTTGAGTCCAATGTTACAGGTATTATCTTGTAGAAAAAAAGCTGACTGAGGTGGCAGTGTGGTTGTCAAGAAAGCTGAAGAAATATCTAGGGTGTAGTTTTCTAGGGTTCCATTATCATGGGTCTCTCAGTGTGACTGGAAGCTAGCGGAGAGTTGCCAGCAGTATCAAGACTTGAACTAACTTAGATTTTACATGATGGGTTACTGGAGGCTGTTATGTAGAAAACCGATCGGGAAGGGCAATGAATATGGAATCTGGAAATGCACAGACTTGCAAGGGATGATTGATCTTTGCAGTAGTGGGATGTTACCAAGGTCTTCTTGGTAATTGGGAGCTGAATAAAAGGACTTCAGTACTCATTACTCAGGTATATATGAAGCAGATCATGGTGACTAAGTTCTGCAAAGGTCATTGTCACACTTATTTAAGGTGTTCAGATGAGATGTCCAGAATTAAGCACACCCAGAACATAGTGTTTTCAATATTGGGGGAAAAAATTAAGGCCAATATATATATATGGTCTTCAACTACAAAGAAAGAAAAATGGAATCGGCAAAAATAACAAATGAAATTAACCACTGAGGTCTACCCATCCTCCTGGGAAATCTGTGGCCAGAATGGCCCCATTAGTCAATTGTGATCACATAAGTAAGACATTCATGGAGGAAGTCACCCATAACCCCAAAGGAGCAGTCACAATATTCGTCACAGCAGAAAATACGTTTGGCTTTCCCTATCCTGATGTGCAGTTTTCTTATTTCTAATCCCCACTATTACATAAGTGTCTCGGCTTGCTCTTCAGTAAAGAGAATACTTTATGCTACTCTGTTTTGAAATCCCTAAAAACCTTCTAATTTAATCTTGCCATCCCACGACCTGTGGCATACTCATATTCACGGTGGCTTTGAGACTTATGAGTGAGTAACAGTACTTTAAAACCCATGGACCAATCAGATTTTGAACACTATTACTATTGATTACTATTGATGCTTTTGAACAACTATAATTTAAGCTTCTGCCTAGAGGAAGTTCAATGCCACACACTGTTCTAAGCTTTCCTGGTTGTTTCTAGAAGGGCCTGTTACTCTCAGGTGGCTTAGTTGGCAACAGGATCTCTTATTAAAACCATTCTGTATGGATCATGTCGAGTGTGTGAGAAGGAAAAGCAAGGATCAGCTCAGGCTCTGAATTCAAACTGTCCAGACTTGAATTCAAGTTCTTCCAATTAGTAGCTACACAACCTTGAGTAGTTTATTCCCTCTTTGTATGATTTATAGGTAAAACAGGAATGGTTACTTCCTTCTCTCAGGAATTACTTCCTCATGCATAATTAGGATCTGTAAACATTTATAACTGTGCCTACATCTGATAGATGGCTATCAAGAGTCGTCAGCATGATAACTGTGACTCAAGGACAGGACTGTTTCCTGCTAACCATGGCTTCAGATGGAAAAAAAAACAAAAAACACTTTGGAATGTTTGGCTATGTCTCCCTTGAAACATTCTATTTCCAGGTCTTCATAAAGCTATCTTGCTTTGGTCCTTAGTCCTGAACGGAGGGAAAAACCACTAATGGTCTTTGAACTCTGTTAGCTCCTTGTCTCCTGTGTCCCAAACAGAACTGGGGTCCATAATCATGACCAGTTTGTAGCATCTGTTGTATGATTTTATTGGTTTCTGATCTCCCCAGTAATAAGTGTTCAGAGCCATACCTTTAACCTACTTGGAGAAGACTTCTGACCCTCCCAGTCCAGGTAGGTTCTACTTCCATGAAAACTATATTGCATCCATTAATTACCTAGTGACCCTCACTCCCCACCAAAGAGCAAAATATGCAAGAATGGATAAAAATTTATCTCTATAGTTAGTATCCTCATAAGGTTCATCAGTAAACTACATATATCTGATATGCTAAAATTTTATCTGCTGATGTGGGTCATATCCAGATGGTTTAAAATACCTTGTTTTTAAGGATATAATTTATTAATTCAATACATTAATACATATATCTTACATTTTTCCTTTATTTTTTAAATTTAAATTTGTGTGTGTGGTTGTTTTGTCAGCAAGTACATCTGTGTACTAGTTACATGAAGTGCCTTTGGATGCCAAGAGAGTCAGATGCCCTGGGCTTGAAGTTACAGAGAGTTGTGATCCACCATGGGGTTCTGGGACCTTGAACCCACATTCTCTTGAAGAGCAGCCACTGTTCTCAACCACGGATCCATGTCTGCAGCCCAGCATGTTACTTTAAAACAGAAATCAAGTCTGAAAGGCTTATCCCCAATGAGATATGATTTCTTATTCAAGAAAAGAATCCAAGATGGTTGTAACTATCTGGCAACTCTCTTCCACTCTATCATCACTCTATCTTCACTGTTTGGGTGAGCTGGACCCTACGCCATCTAGATCCACACTAGAGAGAAAGAGGGCCTTGGCTAAGACAAGCCTGCATCCTTTACTACAGTCTTCTCACAGATAGTCCATTATAAGATGGTCAAATGACCACATCTTACATATAAAGTTTGCCAAAGGGATTCCTAAAGAAGATGATGCCTTTTAACTACATCTATAACCTACAAAGGGTAGGAGAATCTTTTAGTTGGTAATTATCCATCTCTAAACATAGAGAAAACAGTTCCCATTTATCTAAGCCATTCAAAATGCATAAACTTTTAATTCAACTTGAAAACTGGCTTAGTCCAGCACAAACTTCAACTCCAGTAGTAAGTTACTATTAGACAAAAGAAAAATTTTTTGAAGGCATAATTTTAATGAGAATATTGATTTCTCCCACCACATTCTTTACAGTGAGCTATGGTTTTAAAAAGAGATAGTATTTTCTGACAAAGAATATTAGATACATTCTTACTTAAAAAACCAGGTCTAGTAAAATTTAGCACTGAATGAAAAATAACACAGACACTTAAAAACGGTGGCTGAATTCCCTCCTAAAAACACTTAAAAAAACAATAATAACAACTATTTCTACTATCCAAATGATGATTAACATTAAGTCTCTCATAAATCCAGAGATGGTGGTAAATAAATGACTTCATGGCATTCATTAGCAATATTTGAGAGACTATTTTTAACTTTAATAAGCTAATTCAATTCACGCTCAGGAGCTGTTGAAATAACTGGATTTTAATGTGCTAAACAAATAACCCCAACTTGGGCCGCATCATTCTCTACATTACTAATGCATTACACATAAGCTTTCCTAATATTGGTGCCACTGTGCAAACAGTTCTGTCACTTAGAACTACGTTCACCTTTTGTAAACAAATGATTCAATTAATAAATCTCATTGGGGAATAATACTTTTGACTTAAAGGTTGCCTTTCTGAGATTTCGTTATAAAGGAGTCTTCACACTTTGAAAGCCTATGACCTATGTGCATTTCAGGACTCGCTAATGAACTGGCCAGCTGCTGAGTTGGGTAAATAGAAAAGACCATTTTTCTTTGCTCTTTTCACACCTTTTAATTGGAAGAAGTATGTTTTGGTCTGATTCATGCCACTTTTATGTGCTAAGACTTGTGTGCATAAAAATTCGATTGAAATTCTACAGGCAGCAGGGGTCATATTTCTTAACGGGAGCAGCAGTGTTACTCTGATTCTACAGGACAAGGATTAATAGATCCTGAGTGACATGATGGATTGGTTGGAGAATTACATCCCAACCTAAGTGAGTTTTAACTCCCATAATGTGTCTGTCCACATTTCTAAAGCAATTATTTTCCAAGTAGAATGCACAAGGTGGCCCAAGGGGGTCAAGAAAGATTGTATTAGTCCAGATTCCTTCCAGTTGCAAGTGATAGAAGCACCTCAAAATGGATTAGGCAAACATGCAGTGTTCAGTGTGTATCACCGAAATGACAGTGATTAAGTCAATTTCAGTCAAGGCTGGTATGTCATTGGGCATCTCAAAAATAAATAAATAAATAAATAAATAAATAAATAAATAAATAAATAAAAGTAAGCAAACAGTGGTATACATACCCATGCATATACTCATATTACAAAATAAAAGATCCATTTATTCTGACCAGGACGCTTAGGAAGTTCTGAGAGCAGTGAGAGAGATGAGCTTGTATAGTAGCTCAGGAGCAGCAGACGAGATCATGGATGCCATTTGTATGACTGATATGAAGAGATCATGGATGCCATTTGTATGACTGATAGATGAGCAGTCAAGACCAAGTCTTCGAAGAAAAAAGTAGGGCATTATTTTCAGGAAAATAACAGTGATGCTGATGTTATCACATGAATCCACTAAATAGCCCCTCACAGATGTAAGCCTAAAGTCACATGGAAGATGGCTCCACTCAACAGACTCTGATTCTCCCAAGATCCATTCCATTCTGGGAAAAGTAACTTGTAACTTCTTTTACTTGGGACACATCCATTTGAGAATCTGAATGCTTATTATTTACATATCTTTTCTGATTTCACTGATTCAATCCTTTGGTGATTGTCTCTTTCACAGGTGGAAAACAGTTGTGTTCTCTCCTTAGAGACCTAACTAAGGAGGTGGCAGCAGTAATACACACTGAGCATTCATTGTGGATGGGGCTTGGAGAGACAGATGCCCAGTGGTTAAGAGCACTAGCATGGGTCCTAGAGGACCCATGTTCAGTTCTTACCACACACATAGATGTTAACAACTGCCTGCAATCCCAGTTTCAAAGGCTTAGATACCCACGAGTGCCTATGGTACACAGACATATAAACAGGCAGAACATCCAGCCACTAAGACAAAGATTAATAAATCTTACCACTTGAAAAAAGAATTGTTCCTGGGGCTGTTGAGATGGTTCACCATTAAAATCTCTTGCTACCAAGTCTGACAGCCCAGGTTTGATCTCTAGAACATGTTAGGAGAAAACTGACTTTTGGAAGGTATCCTCTGACTTCCATACGTGTGACATGTGTCCTGGTGAGTATGACAGCATACATAACTAACAATGTAAAACAAAAACAAAAAAACAAAAAACAAAAACAAACAAACAAACAAAAAAACCCTAAGAAATTTTTAGAATCCTAGAGTTTAGACTTGGCAATGAAATATTTTTGGTTTTTGTGTAGATATTTGAAATTATACAGAGAATACTTAATTTTATTTTTATAGTGAGGAAATTCCATAGGTTTTCTTAGGTTCTTAGATTGGTAGACAGCAAATAGTTCAAGGCTTCTGCAGCTTACATCCTTTCTTGTGCAAATACTCTTTTACATGCCTCGAAGCCTGTAGGAAAACAGCTATAAAATGATTCATGAACATCTGGGCACAGGAGACTCCCCCTACCCCACCCCACTCATCCACTCCTTCTTCTGTTTAGTTTTTCCAAATTGTAAGAAGACAAACATAGAATGACAAACATGATCTACAAAAAAGAAAGAAAGAGAAAAAAACATTTAATTTAGAATATCAACATAAACAAATAAGACTTTTATAATGATATCCAGGAAATAATGATGCCTATAAGAATGAATTAGAATAAAATATTGAATTTAAAATATCAGAATAAATACATATTCAGTGATAATCAGGATATATACATGATCTTATAAAAACTAGTTATATAATGAAGAGAAATTCTCATTAATATCTAGGCATGTTTAATTTTTTTCTAGAGACAAGACTTGTCTCAGTTAATACTATTTTAAAATCAATTTATGTTCTTTCTCACATAAATTTTTAGTGTCTTTAAATACAAGACATAACATATTGCTTCCTACAGGCCAACTAACATTTCGTTTTTTTCATAGCTCTGTCATCTGTGTGCTTATTAAATGTTAAAGTAGATAATCAGGTCAACTGATGTCCCAGCGGCGAAAGGAGGTGGCAATGTACAGGGGCCTAGCTCTATGTCACATAATCAAGGCAAGATTAAAAAGCCAAAATGAGGCCGAGAAGCACAGAGATAGCTTAGCAATGGCCCCACGTGACTTGTGCTTCACACATTCGCACTCTTCAAGGAAGCACATACCAACCTAGGACCTCCCCTACATCAAGCTGTATGTACATCCCTCTCCAAACAAAGCAACCAGGTCACTTCAACCTCTGGCTACCTTGCAACCCTAAATAACTTCCCCTTTGTGACCTTATACACCTTAGAATATATCCAGAAAAGAGGAGAGTAAGCCAAGCCAGTATGTGCAATGAAGCAAATGGTAGCCTCAGAATGAACTTTTAAGGGAATATCCTATTTACAGTCTTATTCCTATGCATGCCTGAGGATGGACACGAAATAAAATCAAGTGCATTGTGGGAAAGTACATATACGGAAAAGAAAGGCTTAGCTATCCCTAGACTGTCACCAAAACAGAAAAACACCCACGTCTCAGCCTCAGCAACCAAGTCCTTCTTTTGGACCCATACAAAGGGGCAACACGCAGTAAGTCGCCGCTCTTGAACGTTCTAACTCAACATGTGACTGTCTAAACAAGATCAGAGCAAGGAGACCACCAATGGATAAGGGAACATAAAAGAGGTGAAAGCTGACCAGACCACACCCCTATACAATGAACTACAACCAAGGGATGCTTAGGGCGAGCAAGGAATGCTGAAAGTGGGAAACATAGTCTTCTCCAGGAAAGAGCACTGGAAATCCAATACAGTTTTCAGCCTTGAAATCATACACATCATACAAGTAACATAAACAAACAAAGAAGTCAACCAACCAACAAAAAAGTTCTCTCTCTCT
>NC_034592.1:64330495-64340907 GCF_900095145.1 Mus pahari | reverse complement strand
CCTCCCTTCCTCTCTCCTTCCCTTCCTCCCTCCCTCCCTTCCTCCCTACAGAGCATGGTGGCACATGCATTTAGTTGCAGCACCCTGGAAGCAGAAGAAGGCAGATCTCTGTGAATTTTGAGGCCAGCCTGATCTATATAGAGACTTCCAGGATAACCAAAGCTACACAGAGAAAGCCTGTCTTGAAAACCCTAACAAGCCTCAAATCCCTTGAGACAGCCCTGTCATGGATTAACGAAATCGTTGTATGTGATATTCAAGGCTCCTGCTAGGTCTTGGGCATACACAAGCTAATCTGGATTTCTGAAATTTCTCCATGTCAGTAGTCAGCCGTAATTAGTATAAAACGAGACAGCCTGAGATCACCAAGAGAGTCCTGCCGCAGTCAGCAGACAAGGTGGTTATATACCAGGGTTTCCGTGAAGAGCATACGCAACGCACAGCAGCAGAATCCAGTGGTGCAGATTGATGTAAGAAGCTTTCCATAGACACTGAAGCCCATCACTACTGGCACAGCAGAGCTGGGGAGGAGCTGGAAGCCTTACTAGCAGACAGCAGTATGGCAGGAAACATCACAGATGGGTTGATTTTTTGTATAAAGGTGTCAGGAAGACTGTGAGGAAGCGAGGCAGATTCTTCCACTGTAGCTGCGGATGCAAACGAAAGGGCAATCCTTGTGTCTGCAATGTGGAGAACACCAACTTGCATTTTCTCAGCATCAGTAACACCCATAAATCCAGACTGGGAACAAGCCGGGTAGAGTTTTAAATTTAAAAAGATAAAGAATTGACTTACCAGAAAAAAAATCCTTCAAGAACTCTGAGCATCCGATCCTTGTGATTTTTCTATGGGATTTCTTTGCTCAGTGCTGTTCTGTTCCAAGACACAGTTAAACTTCAGCACACTGCGTAGTAATGTTTATCTCCATAACTAGTGGGTTTTTTTCCAACCAGGAAAAGTCAAATGGGATAACATGGTGAGGATCTCTCAAAATATTATTAAAGTTTTAAAAATATAATATAAACTAAAGGGTTGTTTGAGAAGATAGTGGAATTTGTCAAGCTGAATAGATCAAACTAAGCACACAGAGGAACTCAGATATTTAAAAAATTATCCAGCAAAAGAAAGCAGACAATTCAAAAGACCAGAACTGAAACATAGAAACAGATGGGAAGAAATCACAAAGATACAGAATTTAGTTCTGTACAATGGAGGCCTTCCCAAATATATAGGCCAGTCTTATTAAGCAGATTTTATTTGGAAGTAGCCCCTTGGCTGGCATTGGTCAGTAACTACTTACTTGAGATGATACAGGACATAGAATGGCTACATTTTATAATCATAAGGTTGATTATCTTTATTGCCCATTTGCTGGTTTCTTATTCCTTCTAGCGACTATAAACTCCTTGAAGACAAGAATAGTATCGCTGTAGAATCCAGCAGGGAATGTTGAAAACCATGGGCCTGTGATTACACTGACTGCCCAGCTCATCTGATCATCAGACTAACTATGACATGAAATTGCAAGCATATCAATTAACATTGATATGGTTAGTTAATCCAGAAGTGATAAGTGACACAGATTTTTTAAAATATTGCATTTTCTTTCAATTCATGGCTTCTTTTTTTTAATTGTTGTTACATACAAGATGGGTATATAGGATGGTTTATAGAGAGGAAATAAGAGGGAAATAAGCTTAAAAGCATAATTTTTGAGTTGACTATATACAGCATGATTCTTTAGACAATACTGCTCTTTGTTAGCCATTATTTAATATTAGATAATATCATGTATGCCAAAGGAACCAAGGTAATTTGACTAATAACTTTTCCCATTTCCCAAGCTTAAATACTCTTATTTATTGAATGTAATTATTTACAAGAGAAAGTACCTTTTAAAAATTTAGGAGATTTATGACAGCCAAACAAAATTAAATCCTATGCGTTTATCCTTTCTAAGCCCCAGTTCTTTAGCACTTAAAAATGTATTAAATTATTAAAGAGACTTCAGGCCCATCCTTTCAAAACTTAATCTTTGTTTGAATGATGTACTCAAAGTATCATGTCGACCTTCAGATCTTTGCACTTGAGACCGTCTTTAAAAATGTGGCACTGACATGCCTATCTTAATAGACATTTCATTAAGGTCACTGCTACAGTTGCAGTAATAAATAGAGGAGAATTAAGAGCTCCTTGGCAGTGTGGTAGTACAACACTGAATAGCTAGAATTATGTGCTTCATGAGATGAATTGATGACAATTGGCAAACTGCTTAAAAAGCTGCTGCCTTGAAAAATATCTTTGGGCACACATGTTTCCATGAACATTTTTCCTCCTTCAGCATATTTTATTTTGACAAAATACAGCCATAAATTGAAGTTATCTTTTTAAGATTCACACTTGGACTCCATCATTTAACTATCCTCTAATGAGGTCTCGGGGATCCGTGGCATAGCTGTTGTAAAGAACTCTAAAATGTAGTAGTTAAGCACTGATTGGACAAACTTGTTGCTCTCCGTCCCAAGCGAGTAATAGATTGCTGTTTAGTTTTAAACAAACAAACAAAAAAGGAAGAATAAATATTCAAATAATGAAGAAATATGCACTATGAGTTGTGGGAAGGTATACTTTAAGGTATTTAAAGCATCCGCTGTGTAAAATCTAGCATTGATCTATTTCCAAGTGTGGACAGCAAGCATGGAAAACCCTATGTAGCTGCAAGCAGTTTACATTGTATCTTACCAGTGTTCAATTTAAGAAAAGATTGAGAACATCAGGCTGCTTTAAAAACAATTTGTGGAGAATAAATTTGAATCTTGCCAATCATTTCCCAGAGAAAACAGCTTTCAAACAGAGCCTAGCTGTTGTGTGGCATCGGTTACCAGAACTGAGGCAGAATGATTATCAGGCATAAAATTAGTTCAAGAAAAGAGATACGCCATGTTCAAAAGGAGAGCAGCATCTGCCTTGGAAAGCCGTCTAGATTTTGTTAACTGAGAACAGGTAAGAAGAAAAGTGTGCTTCTTACTGGAATTTAGCAAGATGTTTTCTGTAGTTTTGTAATGGCATTCTACACATAATAAATTAGAGAAAACCAGCCACTACCTGTGAATTAAGCTTGTCTCTGTTCTTTATAATGTGAGCTATAAAGAATCAAGGACAGGAAAGGCTGGGTGGGGGAAGGGTCTAAATGGAACTGATGGGGTTATCTGTAATTCTAGAAAGCACTGTACAAGTTTAAAGGGCGTGGAACTTCAAAGCAAAATCAATGACAGAGAATTCAAAGAATGTTTTAGTGGAGGGTAGAGGGCTAAAGGAAGAAGACCTCTGAAGTATATAGAGCTCAATAAATGTGGGGAACATAAAGGAAGGGTAACTCATTAACCAAACAAACAAATGACAGTTTAGAGACATCTATGGAATCAGAACACCAGGTGTTAGCTCTGCATGCCTCCTATCTGTGTCCTTGCACAAGCTGCTTACCTTCTTTGTGCCTCAGTTTCCCCATCGTCTATATTAAAGTATCTGGATGCTATAGGGCGGATCTGATTTGTCTCTCAGGATCCCATGTACCAAAGCTCGGTCTCCAACTTGTGGTACTAGTGAGAAGTTGTGGAGCCTTTAGAAAACAACACCACATAAAGGGAAGATGGGTGACAGGGTGATGCCCTTGAAGGCTATCCTAGGACCCCAATCCCTTGGTTTTCCTCTTTGTTCCCATCACGATGTTCTGCCTTCACAAAGCCTCATGACCATGGCTTAGAATCCTCAAAATTGTGAGGAAGGGTAAGTCTCTCTTTTTCCCTTTAAATTGCTTGTCTCAGGTATTTATTGCAGTGACAAAAATGCTTTTGTTGAAGTACTTATTTCTCTAAGGTTGTTTGTTTGTTTGTTTGTTCATTTGTTTGTTTTGTGGGAGGGCAAATCGAAGCAATGGACATGTCAATTGTACGTGAGGCTTCCTTAGAATGGCTGTGCTATTATGTGCTTCACTGCCGAGGGAAGATTCAGCTTGACCTCACACATTTCCTTCCTTGCCTTGGGTCCTACGCTCATTGATTGACCCAGTCGTCTGTTATGGTCCAGATCTTCATGCTTGATGAAAGCTCTGTTGGGCACTCTACTTGATACCCTTCCACTTGTCTGGCAGCATCCTGATGAAAAAGAAATTCATAAAGACAAACACAGGAGGCTTGGCTACTGTTGTACAGCAGTTTCCCCTGAAGTTGCAAGAATCAGTTTATTCTAAAGACTCAGAAAATTCTAAGGGGAGATGTAAAAAGGAAAGAATCTAATAGGCTCATATATTTAAATGCCTTGTTGTGAGGGATTAGGAGATGTGGTCTTGTTGGAATAGGCGTAGCCTTGTAGGAGGAAGTGTGTCACTAGGAATGGGTTTTGGGGTATTAAAAGCTTAAACCAGGCCGTGTCTCTCTCTCTTCCTGCTGTCTGTGGTTCTAGATAATAGAACTCCCTGTCACTTCTCTAGTACCATGTCTGTTTGCATGCTGCCATCCTCCCATCCTTCCTGCCATTAAATGCTTTACTTTAAAAGAGTTGACATGGTCATGGTGTCTCTTCACAGCAATAGAATATTGACCAGGGCAGGAAGCGTTTTTATTGGTTATTTTATTTATTTACATTTCAAATGTCCCCCTTTCTGGTTTCCCCTCAATATACCCCCTATGCTACTGCCTTCTCTTGCATCTGTGAGGGTGCTCCCCCACCCAATCACTACCACTTCACTGCCCTAGCATCCCCTACCCTGGGGCATTGAGCCTCCACAGGACCAAGGGCTTCCATACCTATTGATGCCAGAAAAGAACATCCTCTGCTACATAAGCACCTGGAGCCAAGGGTCCCTCTATGTGTATTCTTTGGTTGGTGGTTTAGTCCCTGGGAGCTCCAGGGGTCCAGTTGGTTGATATTGTTGGTCTTCCTATGGGGTTGGAAATCCCTTCAGCTCCTTCAGTCCTTCCCCTAACTCCTCCACTGGGGTCCCCATGCTTAGTCTGATGGTTGGTTGTGAGCATCCTCATCTGTATTGGTCAGGCTCTGGCACAGCCTCTTAGGGAACAGCTATACCAGGCTCTTGTCAGCAAGCGCTTCTTGGCATCAGCAATATTGTCTAGGTTTGGTGTCTGCAGATGGAATGGATCCCTAGGTGGGGCAGTCTCTGGGTGGCCTTTCCTTTCATCTCTGCTTCACTCTTTGTCCCTGCATTTCTTTTAGATGGGAGCAATTCTGGGTTAATATTTTTGAGATGGGTGGGTGGCCCCATACCTCAACTGGGGGCCATGCCTAACCACTGGGTATGGTCTATATAGGTCCTATCTCCCCTGTGTTGGGTATTTCAGCTACTGTTATCCCAGTTGGGTTCTTATCTGAGAACCCAGCTATACAACTCCTAGGCATATACCCAAAAAATGCTCGAACATATAACGAGGACACGTGATCCACTATGTTCATAGCAGCTTTATTTATTATAGCCAGAAGCTGGAAACAACCCAAGTGTCTCTCAACAGAGGAATGGATATAGAAAATGTGGTAAATTTACACAATGGAGTACTACTTAGTCATTTAAAACAATGACTTCATGAAATTCACAGACAAATGGATGGAACTAGATAGTATCATCCTGAGTGAAGTAACCCAGTCACAAAAGAACACATATGGTATGTACTCACTGATAGGTGGATATTAGCCAAAAAGTTCAGAATACCCATGATATAACTCACAGACCATATGAAGCTCAAAAAGAAGGAAGACCAAAGAGTGGATGCTTTAGTCCTAGTTAGAAGGGGGAACAAAATAATCATAGGAGGTAGAAAGAAGGAGGAACCTTGGAAGGAGAAAGGAGGGGGTGAGAAAAAGGGGGTTGGATCAGGTGTGGGAGGGGATGGTGAGAAGTACAGAGGTTCAGGAAGTTGAATCGAGGTGTGTAATAGTGGAAGATGGGGAACTGGGGGGAGCTACTAGAAATTCCCAGATGACAGTGAAGCAAGAGTTTCCCAGGACCCAACAGGGATGACATTGGCAGGAGACTGGTTAAGCCTGGTAGTTCTGAAGGGAAGCACCTTCAGACACAGGAAGCAAACAACTCAGAAATCTCAGTTAAGTCCCTAAAACTGACCAGATCCTCAAGGCACATTATTCCCCAAAATTATAGAAACAGTAAGGATTGCTGAAGAGACAGAGGAAAACTGAGCTACCAGAAAAACAGTGAAACTGACTAAGCTACATGGAAGAATGCTGTCAGGCATGCCTGCAAGTTAAGCAGTGTATTCTGTTTCTGGGGTTTGTGAGTCATTACCCATGCCACAGTGCACTTTCAGTGTAACAGCTGCTTTTGAGTCATCCTTGCTCCTGTAGTCAACCACTCATGTACACTCCTTTTAGTAACCCTAATAAAAAACTCATTAGTCCACCAAGATGGACTTTGGTGGTATCCTCACTTTGCTCTGTTGTTGACTTCCTATCTGAGGGGAGCCAATGCTTGTTCATGTCTCTCCAGAATCATGTCCCACAGCAGCTGCTCCTCAGCTACTCACTTCATTTATGAATTCTGCCTTCTCCTCCAAGTTCTTGTCAAGATTACAAATGGATGAATATGTCTTAAAATTGTCCGTCCATATAGTAGCCACCAATGAGATGAAACGCTGTATGTTCTTGAAGATGCCCTTAAGACTATTATTCTCTTGAACTCTATTCACATATTTTTGGCATGACATTTTTACCTCCTTCTCCCAGCCATCACACACACACACACACACACACACACACACACACACACACACACTTTACTCTTGCAGTCCCTTCTTTGAAAGAGGCCTCAAAGAGAAAGGATCTGTAGTGGGGAGGTAGGTGCCTGCCTTTAAAGCCTCTTAGCAAACATCTTAGTATCTGCTTGGTAGACGGTTTGATCTGAGGTCTTACCTGCAAGTCCAGAAAAATAAGAATAAAAGATTCCTGTACATCTTATGACATATAAATGAAACCTAATGAATTAGATACTTCCTATTGATGTTGGTGAATTTTATTCACTTCTCAAATTCCATTCCAAGGTGAAAAAATGATAACCTATTTCCTTGTAGTTATAAATGTTACATGGCATATTTAAATTCCCATGATACTTTAATTTATAACACTTGATATATATTCGTTGTATGTTTTCATATTTGATAATAATTACAAAACTATCCTTATAAAGTAAATATTTTATTATATATCATTATTTGCCCTTACAAATTTTATATTTAAAAAATTTAGAATTTTTGATCTTATGTGTATGATTGATTTGCCTTCATGTATGTATGATTGTATGTATGTATGTATGTATGTATGTATGTATGTATGTATGTATGTATATACCTGGTGCTCATGAAGGTTAGAAAAAGGCATCTTATGTTCCCTGAAGCTGGAATTACAGATAACCATGAGCTAGCATTTTGGTGTTAGGAACTGACCTTGAGTTTTCTGCAAGAACAATTGCTTTTAACCACTGAGCCATCTTCCCAGACCTTATTTTTATCATTTTAAGTGATAAGATTGTTAAAACTATACTTTATATAGGAATAGTCTTTGTATCCCACAAAAGATATCAGAATAAAGTGATTTTTAATACAGGTAGCTGAAGGAGCTTTTTGTAAAATGAACTAAATTATATTTATCATAATATATTATAGCACATAAATAGGTATAAACTTTCAACAAATAGTATAGAAATATTGTCATAAGCTTGAGTGGTAAGATTCTTCACAAACATACACATTATCCTCCTTGTAGAAATATGTCATAAAACATCTCAAACAAAATAGAACAACACTGATACACTTTCTCTAACACTTCATTAATGAATAACTGAGAACCTGGACCAAGAAGAAGAAGAAAAGAGCTCCAACTTCACCCACTAATTCTTATGTTATCATGGAAAAGGATAATTCTAAAATACACAAAATTTAGACACTATGAAAAATTATTTCTTGAAGTCATAACTGAAGGAAGAATAGAATAACTTGGATAATGATGATTGAAATTAGTAAGAAGCATAAGCATATGAATAAAAATCAGAAGGAAGATGAATTTAGTGGATTAAACATGTGTTATTAAATTTATTGTAATTTAATTTGAAACAAGTACTTAAAAAGTACTTGTCTGCGTATCAGCAACCAGAGGACACCGAGCTTCTTCAGTAGCTAGAGTCTCCATGACTTTTCCAAGTAGATTACCACAGACCAGGGTCTTCTGTCATAAGGGTTGTCACTTTTCTTTGCATCTTATTTTTGTTTTTTCTCGAATCCTTATTTACCTGTCTCCTTGTCTATTTAAAGCAGACTGCTAAGTGACCTTGAAGCATCATCAGTGAAAATGTGGATAAGTAGAAATTTACCAATGCTTATTAGACAATAATGGCTGTCATGGTATCAATCTGCTTCTTTTTTCTTCTTTATGTTTTGCTCTAAGTGCCTTTTTTCACTAGTCTGTTAACAGTCTTTCCCAGAAAACTAAAATTAATAAGCCTGAGATACCTGGTCATCTGTTGAATAACTTAAAGCTGCAAACCGAAACCACAAATGACTCTGAAGTCACTTACCTCCTCTGCTATTCAGTGAAGTGGTTTTTGAGAATACATATATTTGTTCTTTGTCTCTAAAGTCACCTTTATGGGAATAGTAGTTCATACAGGAAACTCTCCCCAAGTAACTTAATTTAAAATGCTGGTCTATAGAAAACAAAGCAGTACATATACATTTCCAAACTCTTAGCCCCCATACATTTACTAATTTATACTGATGAATTCCAGATCCAACATTCTGTGTCACTTTGTGACTATGGTAGGGTGTGTCCAAAAATGTTCCTTTGGAACAAAAGGACAGTGTTTCTCAAATCATTATTAACTATGATGTCTGCATGGAGGTCTAACTTGTATCTTTTGACTCAACATAAATTAAATTGTCAACCACAGCAACAGAATATCAATGTGTTTCCCTTTTAAAATAGCTTCAGATGTGTTTCTGTTATATGAAAAATTATTTAGAAAATTACTTTGTGTAATTATACAAGAATCATCGCAATTGTATTCTACTTAACTATATGAAGCCCTCTAGTTCCCATATCATTGTTTGGGGGCCAGTTTATTATGATACTATAGTTACTTTTGTAAAATAAATCTCACACAGGGATATAATGTAATTACAACTTTACCTTCAATTAACCTTCTCCTCAATGACTAAATTAACACAAATTATACAGAATGCTATTCCTAGCTATACAATCTTGTTAAAACAGTGGTTATCTCATGAACACAATGTCCCCATTAGGAAGAAGAAAATAATTTTGAATGCATAGCTGTACATTGCTCTCATTTATCTTTTTGTCTTTATTATGCAGTGGTATTCCTGGAAGTCAGTAGATACATAATGTCAGTTGACACTGTTTCTCTCCCCTCATAAACTGAAATGTAACACAGCCAACAGCATTAGGTCGTCCACTTCACATTCATTAGTCATGCAGGAAGTTAATCATCTGGCTATAAATGGAAGCTTGCTCCAGTTTTAGTAGGGCAATATTTACTTTCCTTTTATCCTTAGAGAGAGAAGGCATAATTGGTGAAGGGAATTAAGATTGACAAGTCTTGAGATGGTCACATTTTAACAAAATATTTTGCATTCTGCAGTCTCAGAATAGCAATGTTCAATCCTTTTATAAGAGGATGTGCCTATACCCTTTACTCAAGGCCTGAAGAGTTGACATAAGGGACAGTTCACAAGCAAGGAATAGAAAGTAAGAAGAAGTAAGAATGTTCACATCTCATTATCTCCCTGACTGACCATTCTTCCTACCATACGTCAGTACTATCTGAAGAGGTCATGGGTGTGGGTCTGACCACTCCAGCTTTAATTACGTTTTTCCCTAGAGCAAAATGTGAAATTCTGGAAAATCCTCAGCAAAGAAGATTGGAGATGACTGCCTGAGACTGACTTTTAGGTTCCCTGTGGACCTGAGAGCAACTCCCTGGGCACAGTCCTGCGTAAGTATTGAATCATTACTTCTAAGTCCTAGCATTCAAACCCTAGGAAGTTGGAAAATTCTATTTCTAAAATTAATGTATAGATGAAATAAATCAATAGAATTTAAGCTTACATTTTTCTACAGAAAGTGATACAACAATATAATCTTTTACAATAATAGTTAATTGACCATCAGGAATGATTTTCTATTCTAAGACAAGTAAGCATCAACTTGTATATTAATTCTCTAAAGCCCAACATGGAAAAAATATGGATACAAGAGCTAAGATGAAAGGATGGACTATCCAGAGACTACCCCATTCGGGAATCCATCCCATCATCAGCCACCAAACCTAGATACTAATGCTCATGCCAGCAAGATTCTGCTGAAGGGACCCTGAT
>NC_034592.1:64329414-64330484 GCF_900095145.1 Mus pahari | reverse complement strand
ATAGGAAACTTTCGGGATAGCATTTGAAATGTAAATAAAGAAAATAATAATAGAAAAAAGTGAAAAAAAAAGAATAAACCTATGGAATCATAGAAATGCTGCGATCAACAGCCTTAAAACAGAAATTTTTGAAAAGTACAAAACAGGATATTTAGCTATGAAATCAAGTCATGATAAGGGAAGAAATAATATCACTAGAAGAGAATATATTATAACAAGGGAGTAACTCTGTGATCAGGAAGGATGGATATTGGGACAGACAACTAGTGTCTTGTCTATTAACAGCTACTGACCATGGTATTTCACTTAAGGAGCTAAGGACAGTTTCCCAGTATTCCCAATTTCAGTTTCTTGCTACAATGTTCTCACCAAGAGAAAAATCATTCCACTAGATCAATGGAAGGAAGCTCTTAGAATTAACACAGTGGCTCATGCCTGTAACCCAAACTTCAGGAAGCAAAAGTGAGAGGGTTACAAGTTCAAAGCCAGCCTGGGATATATAGCAAGCTCTTGGCTAGCTTGTACTAAATGGTATGAGCCCATCTATATAAACAAATGATGGAGGATATTATCTCAGCACTTGAGTAACTGCCTAGTGTTCACAAAACCCAGGACTAACAGCAGTAGCAACAAAAAGATAACAATAAGAAAGCGAACAATGCCCATAATGGAAAAGTAGTTACCTAAAAGTAAAACTCTCCAAGTCTGCAGGGACCAACAGTACTTGCTATATCTACATACTCAGTTCAGTGTATTTTATGAGTCCCTTTCAAGAGAATAGAGATTCTCATTCACATAGGAAGACTGTATTGTGAATTAAAAATATATCAAAAAATGTCAACCATAAGATGAAATTATTCTCATTCATCAATTACTTTCCAACAAAAGTGTTGGTATGGAAAAATTAGTAAAGGACTTCATTAGAAATGTGACCATTCTTTTTTTTTTTTTTTTTCGAGACACGGTTTCTCTGTGTAGCCCTGGCTGTCCTGGAACTCACTCTGTAGACCAGGCTGGCCTCGAACTCAGAAATCCACCTGCCTCTGCCTCCCGAGTGCAGGGATTAAAGG
>NC_034592.1:64321796-64329403 GCF_900095145.1 Mus pahari | reverse complement strand
AACTCACTCTGTAGACCAGGCTGGCCTCGAACTCAGAAATCCACCTGCCTCTGCCTCCCGAGTGCTGGGATTAAAGGCGTGCGCCACCACTGCCCGGCTGTGACCATTCTTAGAGGAGGTAAAAGGGTTGGCTATAAGATTAAAATATACAACTATGGAAAAAAAAGAAGAAATGACATCTTTGAAGTTAAAAAAAACTCCAGTAGCAAAGTTGAATTACAGGAATGTTTCTTGGTTTTCTCCTTTCTTCTTCATTAATTTATTTAATTTATTTATTTCATATCCCAATCGAAGCTTCTCTCTGCTCTCCTCCAAGTCCCTCCCTCTTATTTCCCTTTCATCCCCATCCCCCTACCCTTTCTCCTCAGAGAATGGGAGGTTTCCCAGGGATATCAACCCACCTTGCCATATCAAGTTGCAGTAGGACTAGGTGCATCTTCTATTGAGGCTAGACAAGGTGGCCCAGTTAGAGAAAACGGATCCAAAGGTAGGAAATGGAGTCAGAGACAGCCTCTGATCCTGCTGGTCAGGGTCCTGTGTGAAGCTGCACGTCTGTGGTTGCTTCAGGTTCCATAGGATTCTTAGCCTGGGTTACTCTCATAGACTTTTGGGGATTTCTATTGTCCTAGGTTTCTAGGTTAATCCAGAGATGTGCTCCCTCCCACCAATACCAGTTCTCCTGGTTCTCCCCACCCCACCCCATCCCCCCTAAACCCCCTCTCTGATGCACAACCCCTCCCCAGCCGAGCTGATTCCAGTTCTCTCTCCCAGATCTCTCTCCCTCTGACCTTATCACTTTTGATTTCTCCTGTTCCCCTCCCCACCCAGTTCCTTCTCTCCATTCACCCCTCCCTCATTTCTATTTTATATCTCCTTTTCAGTAAGATTCGAGCATCCTTCCTTGGGCCTTCCTTGTTACTTTATAGCCTAGTTTTACTTTACTTTGTGACTAGTATCCACTTAGAAGCACCCTTGTCTGTCTTTCTGGATCTGTATTGCCTCACTTAGGATGATTTTTTTTAGTTCCATCCATTTGTCTGCAAATCTCATGATGTTATTGTTTTTAATAGGTAAGTAATATTCTACTGTGAATATGTACCACATTTTCTTTATCCAGTCCTGGGTTGAGGGATATCTAGGTTATTTCCAATTTCTGGGTATTATGAATGAAGCTGCTATGAACATAGTCGAGCAAATGTCCTTGTCATGTGGTGGAACATCTTTTGGGTATGATTTTTTTGTATCTAGTTTTTCACATAGGTGAAGCTTGGCCACTCATCCAAAAGTTAATCAATCAAACAAACAAACAAACAAAACAACCAACTGCAGCTGCCAAACACCTTAAACTCTTTTAATAATAAAAGCCATGTTCATTGGAAGCTTTGGTGTGCCCCACTTTCAGGGCCTGAGTCTTTCAGGACCTACAGCTCCCCATGGTGACAAGAGTTGATCTCCATAATTACTTGGAAATGAAAGAAATAAGGTGAATTCACACACACACACACACACACACACACACACACACACACACACACACACACAAAACAAACAGGAAAAATAGGAATGCATTCTCTTTCTCCTCACTCGCTTTGAGGATTGACCCCGAAGTGCCAGAAAATAAACCGCTTGCTTTTTCATCAAAAAAAGAAAAACAGAAAAAAAAAGAAAAGAAAAGAAATTAGAAATGCAAATAGTCATCCATTCTGCTACACAAATTAAAGTAAAAAATAGCAAAAACATACAATACTAAGTGGTCAGCCCTGAAGTCATACACATAAAAGTAGCAGGTTGTATGTACATATTTAGATTCTTGTACACTCTTGTGTACACACTCCTGTAGTGTGTGTGTGTGTGTGTGTGTGTGTGTAAAACCATAACAGTTAATGAAAAAGAAACAACAATTTGGAAAGGAAGCAAGGGAGGGTGATACATAAGAAGGATTAGAAGAGAATAGGGAAGGGAAAATTATATGATTGTATTTTAAAATATTTAGCATATTTAAAAATATTATTCATAAAGAAAAATACCACTAATCTGATAAAAGAATTAAAAAATCTACTACAAGCTATTGTGGATGAGAACTGCTAGGATCAGATAAACTTACAGAACTTCTGGCTGGGTGTGGTGGCACATGCCTTTAATCTCAGCACGTGGGAGGCAGACGAATTTCTGAGTTCGAGGCCAGCCTGGTCTACAGAATGAGTTCCAGGACAGCCAGGGTTACACAGAGAAACCCTGTCTCGAAAAAAAACAATTACAGAACTTCTAATAATAACAAAAATTGCAATGATAATCTTCATTAATTAAGCTAACATGTTAAATTTCCTATGTTCGCTTTTGATGTTCAAAACCCAATTCTTAAATCTTTGTCAAATTAAAATATAATTTCAGTGCTAATTTACAGTACTATGGTGGTTTGAATATGCTTGGCCCAGGGAGTGGCACTATTAGGACATGTGGCCTTGTTGGAGTATGTGTTGCCTTGTTGGAAGGAGTGTGTCACTGTGAGGGTGGGCTTAGAGACTGTCCTCCGAAGGCAGTCTACTCCTGTTTGCCTTTGGAACGATACGTAGAATGCTCATCTCCAGAGCCATGCCTACCTGGGCACCGCCATGCCTGCCTGGATGCTGCTCTGCTCCCCGCCTTGATGATAATGAACCGAACCACTGAACCTGTAAGCCAGCCCCAATTAAATGTTGTCCTTTAGCAGAGTTGCCTTGGTCATAGGGTCTCTTCACAGCAATGGAAACCCTAAACAAATTCCAAAAGTTGCATTTTTATGAACATTTGAAGTATATAACAACAAACAATGCTGGTGTGAGCACAATAGCATGTTTTTAAAACCTCAAATCTATGCTTCTAGATAGCCAATAAATATTTCTTTTTTCCCAAGTCTTGAAAATGATTATTGCTATGCGATTTCATAAATCTGTCCAAGGATGATTTCACTGAATAAGCAATGATCCTGAGGATGGACCAAAACTGCATCATGACTGGTAATCATACCCATATATGACAAAGGAGATGATGTGATATTTAATGGGCAATTCTGGCATTATGAGACTTCTTGATAAGGTAAGGACACTTCATAGATGGCTGAGCATCATTTTAAAGGTCAATGACTGGAGGTGAACAACTTACTACATTCTCTAAATCTTAGTAAGCACAGAGTGGCTGGACCAGTTACTGTTTCGGATGGTCAAGTGGCCCTCTCCCTAGCACTCTGCAGAAAGGCGGTTTGCTGATGCAGCTGCAAGTACTTAGAAGCAACAGATGTTTTTTCCTTTCCTTACATAATAGTTTGGGGAGATAATTGATTAAAGGCTGAGCACAAATTTCCTTTGTGGTAAAAATGGGAAAAACACAATTTGATCTTTCAGAAAATAGATTTTTTTTTTAAAAAAAATTAAGCTTCTTGGCTCAGTTTTCTTTACATGTTTGAATAAAGAAGTATTCTACAATGTTCATATTTTGTACTGTTTTGGTAAAGTTTCCCCAAATTTTTGTAAATGGCTTGGTTTTTGCCTAATTATTAGGATTCTATCAAACAAACTTTTATAATATTTAGAGATTTCCAAGGGTATATTGCCTTTTGACACATGGTAATAAGTTCATGTGCTATAATGAGTTGCATTTCTAAAAAAATATACATCAATAAATGAGGTTTTGTGATGGTTACTTCAAATAAGGTCACACAACATCACTGCTTAGTTTCTGTAAATATAGCTGTGCTGAAAAAGTTAACTGTCTAGTGTAATATATTCTAACCTATGTTTAACTTAATCATATTTAGCAGAGGTATTCAAAATATTGTCATTTTCTCAGTTTCTAGTTGTTGTAGATTGTTCTAGAATCTCGATGCACAGGGATGCCTGAAGCTCAGTAATTATACTTTATTTTAAATTGTAATCCTGAATCTGCATGCAGTATCATTGTATGATACTAGAATCACTTCAATGACCTTTCATTGACAATGCAGGATGTAAAATACAGGTATAAAATACAGAGTGCAAGATAAGATAGAAAACTAATAGCTATTTAGAGATTCAATGTTGCTAGAAAACTCAAAGGATGCATTTTATATTAATGTAAAATTTAGATACTCTGAAAGAGATGATTCGAAATGTGTAGCTTATTGACAAATATATACACCAATGCACCCCTAATATCTATCCACACATAGGATATACCCTGTTTCCAGACATTCACAAGACCCTCCTCCATCTCACCTGTCATTCATTTCTGTCCCATCAGTCTCTCCTTTGCCCACCCCAATGTCACATACTCTCAACTATTTGGCTGTATCTGGATCTCTCTGTTGGGCAGTATACATTATCTATGACTGTTCTCAGTTTTCTCTTTTGGAAATTAAACATTTCATTTGCATTCCAAATGCAGTGGCCAGGATTAATCACATGAACCCACCAATGCAAATAAATATCACTCACTCACATACCCTAAAATCACAGAGAATTAAACTTTCTACTCGTGACACATTCTTATTATAAATTAGTAATATTTAATTTGGATTTTATGTAACACATTTGAAAAACTGACAGAAAATGTTTTCTTCCTGAACGGAAAGTTTCTCTTGAATGTTCACAATGCTACACATAATTTCTTCCTGATGTCTGAAATCATAATAATCAAAGAAAGGGAGACTAATGATGGCAGGGCATTAGAGGGACTGGAGGGAGGGAAGGGAGAGGGAAGCGGTGTATCATTTTAATTAAAAACATTTTTAGAAATAAATATTATTAAATATTTTTTAGAAATTTCCATATACTTACTGTACTGATTTTAAAAACACCAACAGTTTCACCTTCTGTGTTCCTTTCCATTCTGATTCTTCTATCATCTAGTTCATCTTTTTTTCATTTTTCTGTTTATTTAGGAATATATGTACCACTGCACATATGTGGGTCCTGGGGACTGAACTCAGGGACTCAGGCTTAGTAGCTACCTTTACCTGCTGAGCTATTCTACCAGTCCTCATTGCCTATTTCATCTCTGGATAATAGGTCACATTTTGTTCTACATGCAACTGAAGTGTTTTTTTCTTTTTCTCCCAGAAATAGGTACCTATGTCTTGTCTGCTCCCTGGAGTAAATCTAGCCTATAAACATCTTTTTCTAGATTTGGGTTATTTTACTTAGATACTCTTCACCACCAGTTTTAATAGATTTGATGACAGAAAAAAAAAATTCCCTTTATCAAAGTGTGGGGTCTAAGTGCCTGGAGCATTTGCTAAAGGATGACGATCCTCTTCTCAGCCATTAGTAAGCAGGTCTTGTGAATTTAGACCTCAGAAGGAGATTTCTCTCCGGCTCTCTGGCCAGCAGCTGAATGTTATTCCTGGTAATCAGCATAAGCATTGGAAAGCTTGCTGTCTTTTTCTGGACTCTTTCATACCTAGGTAAGTCTGATATGTCTATCTTTCTCATTGACACTTATCAAACACGTTTGCAAAAGAGGTATATGTAGAGTCTCTTTATTCCATGTTCACTAAATGACCCTGTGCACCTACATCAGCCTTCGGCAATTTGTCATCTATTACTCTTACCTTTGTCACACACAAGGCGGCTTCCTTTTCTTCCTAATGCTCTGCGGAGAATGGATGTGGTCAGGGTCTTCTTTTTTCCTAGAAGGGACTCATCAATTTCCAATTTCATTCTACATGTTTTCTTTACAATTGCATATCTCTGATAGTCTTCTTTTAAATTCATTCTTCATATGGAATCTAACTTAACATTATTTTAAGTGAACCTGTCTTGAGACTTGCTGTATTGTAAGTAGAAGTCAATATGATTTTAAACATTAAGCTGAGATATGAATGGAATTGCATTTATGGAATGTGATATGACAATATTTTTCTCAAGTGCCTAATGAATATTTTAAATAGTTAATGAATATTGTTATATGCTTAGTTAAATACAAGGGTGTTTTACATAATGTTTTAATTGATTCCCTGAATTTTTATTTTTGGGGAAAAAAAACCGAATCAATTTAACTCTCTTGAGTCCATTGTGTGAATAATAAAGATGCTACATTTCAAATAAAATCACATTATAATATTGGCTGAAATGTTGTATTATATCACTTCCACTTATTACCTATTTGAAAAATTCTCTATAGCCGAGTCAAGAGACTAGAGAGGAGAGGTAGCTCAGTCGTTAAGTGTACATACAGCTCTTGTAGAACCTGAGTTTGGTTCCCAGAACATAGAGTGGTGGCTCACAACTACCAATTCTAGGAGATTCAAAGTCATCTTCTTTGAATATGATATTATTTTTTAAATGGGATAATATTTTTAAATAATTTTAAATACTTAGGCATAGGAGACAAATTTCTCTCACATAACTTTACAGAAATGGATTAACCACATATTCCTTTTATAATAGGCAGTAACTGTAACTATATTTGTCTAATATGCTGGTAGACTATGACAAATTCTATGGAAGCAGAGGTCATGATTCTTAGAGCATTATTGCATCCACTGTGTGTTATGGATGTTACTCAACTATTGCTCAGTGTGCTTTGTATTTTCAGTCATTCATTGAGCACACACTTCTTATGATTGTGACTGCTAATAAGGATCCTGTTATGGGCATAAGTAGAAATATCTTACTCTAATAGGAAAAGTAGACTATAATGTGGCAAGAAAAACAGTAGAAATGTATGTTATTCAGTGGAGAAGAAGCATAGTTTAATTCATGTTAGTATCTGTAAAAGATTCCTAAAAGACATGAAACCTGAGCCAGACAGATGGGAATTTTCAAGTAGATCAGTGTGAAGTGGTGACAAAAACTTAAATAATTGGCCCAATGTCTGGAAAGGCACATTGAATACAGTGATAAAAAACCAACACAACTTGCATCACTGAACATAAGAACAGTTCTTAGAGCTTATAGAAGCTCATACTCCACGAAGACTGACTTATCTTGCCCAAACGTTCATCAGCTTCTTCTAGGTGCTTCTATCATTGGATCCTAGTACAGATTCCCATGACAGGTTCAGATCTAGAAAAGTCTGCTGTTTTAACCATGTTCAAACTACATCTTGCCATAGTTTCCAAGAGTGAAAAATATCCTGCCTCTTAAGGCAATGGCTAATTGTCTTCTGTCTTGAGAGAAATAGGGGACAATCTTGAATCTAACTTATTCTATGAAATTCTTTCTAGTTAAGCTTCCTTCCTAGAACATTTTTTTTCAGTAATGAGAGTTAAACACAAGACCTCTGAAATACTAGCTAGTCACATGCTCTAACACTGAGTCATATTCACAGCCCTCTAAAGCATAATCTTTACTGTGCCAATTAAGAATTTGCACTAGTTCTCTGACACAAAGGCATCATTGCCATGGATATATGAATATGTCTATTTCAAAATGACCAACTCACTGGGGCAAAAAGGTATTAAGTGTGCTCGCTTCAGCAGCACATATACTAAAATCGGAACGATACAGAGATTAGCATGGCCCCTGCGCAAGGATGACACACAAATTCATGAAGCGTTCCATATTTTTCTAATGCTCATGTCAGCAAGATTCTGCTGAAGGGACCCTGATATTGTAGCCTCTTGTGAGGCTATGCCAGTGCCTGGCAAACAC
>NC_034592.1:64314551-64321288 GCF_900095145.1 Mus pahari | reverse complement strand
AAAAAAAAAAAAAAAAAAAATCAAAAAACAAAAGGACACAGTCACTGGTCACCTTCTTTCTGGTCTAAGTTTCATTGGATTGAGAGCTATACAGAGAAACCCTGTCTCAAAAAACGGAAGAGAGAGAGAGAGAGAGAGAGAGAGAGAGAGAGAGAGAGAGAGAGATGACAGATTAGTAGATAGGTAGGTAGATAGATAGGTAGGTGGGTAGATAGATAGACAGAAAGACAGACAGAAAGAAAGACAGACAGACAGACAGACAGACAGACAGACAGACAGACAGACAGACAGACAGACAGATAGATAGATAGATAGATAGATAGATAGATAGATAGATAGATGATAGATATACAAACATACATACATAGATATATAGCTATATATGCTTGTGTGTGCATACATATTCATAGATCTTAAAATATAAAACCATGTCATGTGACACTATGACTTAATTCAGGTTCTGAATTCAGAAAATACATTTTAAAAATACTAAATTGAGGAAAGAATATTAGGAAAGATGAAGTTTATCTGATTGTAACAGAAGCCAGATTACAGTATTACTCAGGCAACAATTCCAGTAGCCACCCTTGGGCTCTGCTGAAGCTAATGTTCATGATTCAGATTTTTCATGTCATTTTTCCATAGCAGTGGTGGCTTTTCCATTCCTGGCACTGTCCCTATACACTTGAGAGGATGGGGAATGAGAAGCAAGAAGGTAATACTTATATTACAGAAGGAAGACATTCTATTTTGTTTTAGTGACTACAATGTATCATATGGTTCTTCTTAGGAAATGAAGTGCTATGAAAACTAAATTTTTAATCAGAGAATATCATAATCCCAAATAAAAGTGACTCTTCCATTTTATTGAAGTGAATAGAAAAAAAATGACTTCTATGTGGACAATAGACATGTGTTATGGTTTAAAAACTGCACCTTCGAATCTTGGGTGTTAAAGTTCAATGGCTACGGTGATAGTTTTAAAAGACAAGACCTTTAAAAAAATATTGAAGTCATGAGGACTTGTCTCCTCATAACTAGAATCAAGTATCCTATAAAAAGGCTTGCAGGGGGAAGTCCGTCTCTTTTGAATCCTCTGCTTCTGAGGGTGCAGCCCTGAGCTACCACCTTCAAAGTAGAGAACGGCCCACAGGCCAGCTGACCTTCTACACTTCAACATTGGATTTCTCAGACACTGGAACTATAAGAAATAAATTCCTCTTCTTTATAAACTGTCTAGCATTTGGTGTTTTGTTATAGCAGCACCGAGTCTGGCAGCGCGCCTGCCATAGTCATCAGGTTGTAGAGCTTTAATAGAATTCAGAACTGCCTAGTGTAAGCTCTGTAATTTTCCAGGTAGAAAGATTAAAGTGCCTTGCTTCAGGCTATATCTCAAGTACATAGTAATGACACACCGTAAAATTAATAAAAAACCTAACTTGGTTACTTTGACTAATAGCACACCTATCACTCCACTACAACATCAATTATCTAAAAAGATTATTATGCTTGCGCAGAAGTGCTGTCGCAGACTCTGCTGTTTCCTTCTGGGCTCGTAGTCCTCAGTGCAAACAAACGATCAGAACTCTGAGCACACCCCTGTGTAATTACCTGCTCACCCTCCAAAGTGTAAACACCCCAGGAGCAACAGCATAGCTTATTCATCTCAATGTCCCTTTTGTATGCTCCTGCCCCTACTCTCAGAGATGCTGAGCATAATATAAGTGGTTAGCAAATGATCAGTGAATCAATTAACCTCAAACAGAAGCTTAAATCTTTACCATGCATCCCAATGGAAGGATATGATATATTCTTGGGATGTTGATTTTCACTCTAGTAGTTCCAAACTGGTGTTGTTGTTGTTGTTGTTGTTGTTGTTGTTGTTGCTGTTAAAATTATTATTTTGTGCTTCTAGATCTTATAACTGGTAAAACAAAAACAAACAAAAAAAATATCTGATTCAATTCATACATTTGCATATACTGTCTTTTATCACCAGAGTTAACTAAGAACACAATAAGTTAACATAGTACTAAATTATAGGGTCAGTAAGGAAAGTAGGGAGATAAAGCTTGTGTCCTTCTTAGGACTATCCTGTGTGGTTCGTGCTGTTTTGGAACATGTCAAGTTGCCATAACTTTAATGTCATAAAGTATTTGACCTTTGTGTTATACAATCATATTAATTCCTTTACTCCTTACTGGATGAGAATGATTGACAGATACAACTTAAAGAGGAAGGATGCATTCTGACTTGGGTCTCCGGAGAGTCAGTCCATCATCCATCATGGCAGGGACAGGGTGGCTGAGGAATAGCTTTGAAGCTCCAGTGGTACAAAAGAGATGCTCATTTTTTGCTGAGTAGGCATAGGGGAACTTAGAACAGACCCAGGCCTGGGCTGTGACCCATACACTCACTTCTATGATTTTACATAATAGGCCCCATGTTGAAAGGGGTCTTTACCAAAAAGCACCACCAAGCTAGAGACTGCGGGCTCAAATACAAGAACCTATGAGGAAGTTTCACATTCAAACTATGACATTACTCATACCCTAAAATTTCTGTGCTACTTTAATTCTGACCCTTTGATAAACTAGTGAAGTGGAGTTACTATTAACTGAAAATGCAAAGTTTCTAAATGCATAGTGTCGTATATAGGCAGCAAAAAATTAAATACAAGAATATGGTTGAGATTAAACTTCAGCTTTTCCACTTTTAAAAAAAATGTATTTTTTAACAATTTTATATCATATATTTTGACCATATTCTTTTCTTCTTTCAGAATTCCAAGATCCTTCTCTGCATGCTACCAAACTTTATTCTCTCTCTCTCTCTCTCTCTCTCTCTCTCTCTCTCTCTCTCTCTCTCTCTCTCTCTCTCTCTTTCTCTCAAAAAAAAAATACACAAAACCAAACCAAAAAAAGCACAAACTAAAACCCATGTAGAGAGATTTGCATTGATCAATCAAACTATTCCTGACCATGTGGCCTGCCTGGGGTGTGGTTGATATACCCAATATTACCACACTGAAAACAACAAACAAACAAAAAAGAAATATGATTCCCCCCCCATCCCAGTACATATCATTTGCAAATAGTTTCTTAGAGCTGGGTTTTTTACCCACTTCCCTTCCTTTGTGTTGGGATTTTGTCTTGTTTAGATCTATGTGAGTCCTGGGCATGCTGTCACTGTCTCTGAGGTCCTATGTACCTCATCCCTGGTGGACCTAGAAAATGCTATTTCCTTAGAGTTATCCACCACCTCTAGTTCTTATCATCTTTCTGCCTTCTCTTCTGCATAGATGCTTAAGTTATGAGGGGACAAGTCTGACACAAGTATCCCATTTAGGGATGAATGCTCCAAAATCTTTCACCCTCTTCCCATTGTTCGGTTCTAGACCTCTATAATGATTATCATTTAATGCAAGAAGAAGCATCTTTGAGGAAGGTCAAGTGATGCATTGATCTATGAGTTGATCTATCAATATGTTGTTAGAAGTTGCTTAATTGCTTCATTCATTTAGCATAATAATTATAGTAGAGTTTCTTCCAGGGTGGATGATATACAAAATCTCAGACTCTTGGACTCATTAACAGTGTCAGGTACGGGTTCCACCTCATGTAGTGGGCTTTAAACACAACCAAAATGTGAATGGTTAGTCCCATCATAGTATCACTATTCCACCAATGGGTATAGCTTTCAGGGAGGTGGGTATTGTTGCTTCCACAGCTGATACCTGAGTGAGATTGATGGTTACACTTTTCTACTTTTAGTGATAAACATTTATAATATGTCTGAAGTATCCTTCAGAGGCACCTTAGATAGTCTGATATTCGTAACTTGGAAAATAGAGGTTAAAATGAAGTCAGAGAAAGTTAGAGAGCATTAGTTTTGTTACTGTATAAACACAAGCATTTGCTTTAATTTTCTGGCTTTCGTAAGTGATTCTTCTGTGATATATAACAGGTTCAACACTATTTTCTCTGCATTTTTTTTTATTTGAAAATGAGAATGTGCATTTTGTGTGATGAAATAAATTAGACAAGGCTAGGCTATGAGGCATAGTCCTTGCCTCTAAGATACAAATGAATTCAGAGAAGCACATTAAGAGCTAGATGCTGGGCATAGAGATAATCAAGTATAACAGGCATCATGAACACATCTGTTTCTCATATACACAGCCACACATAGCAGGCTTCATATATTTATAACAATCTTCATGCTTCGTTACAATTTGTTGTGTGGCTGTTTCCTCTGGACATAAATTCTACTCAGTACAAGTTTATTAAAGAAGAATTATTTGTGTTTTTTTCTTCAATTTAGTACAACCTGTACAGACTAGAAAGCTGGAAGTTGTTTTGAGTATTTTAAGTTGGTTCCAAAATTTAAACAGGATCTGAAAAAATTTTTACACATAGTTATACTTTCAATATATCTAAAGAGGTGATAACTGGGCTTCTGTTGAAAATATATAATCCCATTTTTACACTTGACCATATTGTATCCTTTCTAAACCCTCATAAGGTAAGTAATAAAGTTTTTGTTTTTATAATATGTGAGGGAAAACTAGGCTCAAAAATTTATGCAGCCTGTCCCAGTTCTTAGATCAAAGAACTTGAGGATCGACCTTGAAATTGCAGAACTCTGCTTCTAAACTCTGGGCTCCATTCATTTTTACCTTTCTTCCCGTCCACACAAGGGCCTGGTGGGTGAATAGACTCAATGCACCTTGTGAGACCAAAGTTGATGTTCTATAGATTCGTGTTTTCAAATTATTTTTATTCTAGTTTGGTTGCTAAACAACTAACTGGAGACAGGTAATCATTTGAAACATAAATCACTTGTTGAAAGTATAAAACGACTGAAGAGTAATTAGTTCTGTTGTGTAATTGCCTTGCTATGCTTCATGGAATGAGCGTTATGATTTTAAATTTGTAATTGTCTAATATCTTCCCACCTATTGCTATGGGACAAAGAGACCCGTTTCTTTGATGTGTGTGCCCTATAATCCTGTCTTTATATTGCTCTGTGAAAGCTGATCAAAGCAAAAAGGGCTACTAAAGTTTCTAAAGAAATAACAATAATAATAATAACAATCATAATCATAATAAATGGAAACAGGGAATTAAATAAAAAAATAAATCCTGTCATACATGTATTCTTTTTTTTTTTTAAATGCATGTCTTTCCTTTGCATGAAAGTTGTAGAGGTCAGTTTAAAATGTGCTGCAAAAGCCCCCATGGCTATAGATGAGCAATAGAATGTTTGCCTGTCTATGTGCTGAGCCCTTGAGTTTGAACCCATTAAACAAAGCCAACAACAACAAAAGAATAAAACCATGCCACTAAAAAGGCCTATTTGGGAACAACAGAACAGGACTCTCTTCTTTTGGCGTAACAACTGTCCTGCAGATAAAAGGGTGATGTCTGTTCAACTTTTGTATTGGCTTAGTACTGTATGGCTGAAAAGCAGAATTTCCATATATGATTTTTCTATTTCATTTTTCTTTATTTGAGCGTGCACATCCTATTGCATCTATATCTACAGGGTCAACATATTTTTCTGGTCATTATCTCTTATGTAAGATAATTCCAAAAGTTATTCACAAGTTATTATGATGAGATCTTTATCACTATTGGATATGGTGAATACATAGAGATTTTACCTAGCAAGAAGTTGAAGCTAAGCAATAAGATAAATGTTCTGACCATCGTGCAATAAATTTCATGACAGAATATGTCGTAAATCATCTGGAAATTCCATATTCTCCTAGATCATAAGACTTAAGAATGTCAGAAATGTAGCGACTCAACATCATCCTCGGTATTCAAAGGTGACTTTTGTCACCAAAACACTCATCTCGATTTAAGCCTTCACTTGACAAATGTTTGAAAATCTGAGCACATTCCATACAAACCAAGTGTCATAGCTGTTAACTGTTGTTTTTGAAGAGCTGTGCTTCTGGTTAAAAGTTTGACTTAAACCTTTGACTTCTCCATTCTGGGTTTCCTAATCTGCTAACTTCTCTGGCATCTTAAAGCTCAATTACTCTTCTTAAAGACAAGTAATCATGTGATGTTTTGTTTGGCTCTCCCCAGTCAATGGTACTTCTTATGTATCTATTTAATTTTATAATTTTCCTCTACCTATATTTAAATTATGTCCATGTGTTTATTATCCACAGTCAAGAAAGAGACAGAGTGTCCATAGAGTCCTTCCATCACAACACATGTGATCACAAACCCCCTATTTCTCCAATCCAGATATGAAGAA
Source organism: Mus pahari (assembly GCF_900095145.1). Classification (NCBI taxonomy): domain Eukaryota; kingdom Metazoa; phylum Chordata; class Mammalia; order Rodentia; family Muridae; genus Mus; species Mus pahari. The sequence goes on along the minus strand of NC_034592.1, from coordinate 64,315,015 downwards.
AGTTCTGTAAATATTATTTCAATTCTTTAGTAAATTCAAATCATTCTACCCATCAGTTTTGGTATTTAGCATAGCATCTCAAATCCTGAACTAAAAAAATTAAGTAGATAGTAAACATTATATGATATTCATGTGGGTGTTTGCCTTGTCCAGCCTTTATATGAGGAAGGTGCCTAGTCTTACTACAATTTGATATGCTCTATTTTGTTGATATCCCTGGGAGATGTGCCCTTTTCTGAAGAGGAACAGAGGAGGAATGGATGTGTGTTGTTAGAGGGGAGGTAAGGGGTTGGGACTTAGAGAAGGGGGGGGAAGCAGAAACTGCAATCTAGATGTAAAACTGTAGTTAATAATAATAATAATAATAATAATAATAATAATAATAATTATTATTATTATTATTATTATTATTATTATTACTACAGGTTAAAAAGAGAAAAGAACAAAAGCAAAGGCTGAGCAGG